>NC_041699.1:267500-467500 GCF_900097015.1 Plasmodium sp. gorilla clade G2
TGGTCCAACAGAAAATAATATATATATATGTGATAAATATGGTTTATATATTATTTTTTAGTAAAATTATATTTTATTAGACCCTTTATATAAAGAATATTAAATAATATATATATATATATATATTTACATATATTTTTCCCTTTGTCATATAAAAATAAATAGGAAAAAAAAAAGAAAATGTATAAAAATATAATATATTTAATCTTATGTATTTATAGATATTATTTTCATGTATATATATTATTATAAGAAAAAAAGAAAGAAGGAAGGAACATGAAAATTTTTAATATATTATATTATAAATAATATAAGATAAACATTTTATAGGACATATTATAAATTATGTTTATAATCTAAATATTGAAATAAACAAAACAGGAAAAAATTAAAAATTAAAAAAATAAAACATGAATAATATATATATATATAACATAATTATCCTTTCATTTTCTTATTAAACAATAAAATAAAATAAATTAAAATAAAAAAATAACAAACAAAAAATTAACAAAATTGTCCTAAATAAATTAATATATATATATATATATATAAATATTTGTGTAACATATAAATGTAAATATGCATATTTTAATATAGATTATTTTGACAAGTCGAAAGTCTTCATATTTTAAAATATTAAAGTGATAATTTTTATTATATATATATATTTTAAAATACACAGAAAGAAGTGCATACATAGAATAGAATGTGTTTTGTAAAATGTATAATATATTTGTCTATATATATAAAAAAAATAATACAACAACAATAAAATATTAAGCTTTACATATTTTTTTTGTACTTTTATTTAAAAAAGATAAATATTAAATAAATAAACATATAATTATTATCACAATCTTAACTTTTCTCATTATTTATATAAAAAATATGTAAAAAAAAAAAAAAAAAAAAAAAAAAAATATATATATATATATATATATATTTCGTATGTATATCCTTTTCAATTATAAAAACTTATAGAATATCATATATAATATATATTAAAATATATATATATTTATTTAATTTTTATTTGTGTATGCATTTATATTATGTATTTCTTCTATTTCTATTTAAAAAAATATATAATATTTCTTTTATTTTATTGTCTATATAATATTAGTTTATTAAATATAAAAAATAAATATATATATATATATATATATATATTAACAAATTATAAAGAATGTGTACTAGTATTATTATTAAAAAAAATAAAGAGCATTCATATTTTTTGAAAACTACAATTTTATATTTGATTTAACAAATAGGAAATGCCTATTACAAAAACAAGATACATATTAAATATATATTTATTTATTTATTTATGGACTTTTATTTTTTATTGTCATGTTATTAAATATTTTAAAGAACTTAATGCTGCACACAATAAAAGAAAAAATATATATAATATAATATGCAAAGACAAAAAAAAAAATAAAATGAAATAAAATATAATATAATATAATAAACTGACGATATAAAATAACATAGTATGTATTAAACATATTTTAATTTAAATGTTCATATAAAAATAAAATAAAATACTTAATTTACATATAAAAGAGTTTCTGTTATATATAAAAGCAAATATAATAAAAAATATAATGTAAAATAAAATAATGATAATTTTCTCAGTTTTGTAATTTATTCTTCTTTTTTTTTTTTCTCTCTGTCATATGTATTTATACATTATCATTTCACATATTAAGTTCTCACATAAAATATTGTAATAAACTACAAAAAAAAAAAAAAAAAAAAAGTTTGTAGATTTTATATGTATACACATGACAATATTTTTTTTTTTTTTTTTCTTTTCTTTATCTCATTTTGAAATGTACTAACACAGGTACATGTTTTATAAATACGATATGAAACAAAAGAATATAATAAATAAATATACTACATATATATATATATATATTATATAGATGTGCCATAGTTCCTTTAATCTTAATTATATAAAGACTTAAATCTTTTCATTCTTCTATATTAATCATCTATAATAAATTACTTAGAACCCTCTTGAAATTTTAAACAAATATATGAAAAAAAAAAAAAAAAAAAAAAATATATATTTTTGCAACATTGTTAAATTTAAATTATAATTATATAAATAAATAAGTAAACATAAACATATATATATATAATAAAATGGTCAGGTGTTATATATTTAAAAAAAAAAAATTATGGTTATTTAAATTTTATGTAGGTTTAAAAAAATAAAATTAAATATAGATCATTTTTTCCTTTCTATACCATTTAAAGTTTAAAATATAAAATAAAACAAATTATATATATATATATATATATATATATTTATATATTTATATATTAATAATATTTGTAATTCTTATAAATTTACCATTCTTTTTTTTTTTTTTTATTATTATTATTTTTTTTTGTAAAATCTTTCTATAAAATGTTTAAATAGTCTATATTTATAATTACTCTTTTTATAAAAATAATAAGATATATCCTTATTTATTGTACCTACAAAAAAAATTCAGAACCTTTACTTTTTTCATTCTTTACAAAATGATGATGATTCGTTTGTTTATTTTTTTTGAGCGTGCTTCTACTTCTGGGCCTTCAATAAACATATAAAGTTAAAAGTACATTCTCTTGTATGTAGAAAAATATACATAAATGAAATGATAACATAAAAAAAAAACATATACACACATACATATATATATATATATATATATATATATTCATACTTCATATACTTCTTTATTTATATATATATATATGTTCCAATATAATGTTATAAAATAGTATACGTGGAAGAAGGAACAAAAAAAAAAAAAAAAAAAAATGAAAATAATCAAAAAAAATGTTAAGTACATTTTTCTCCAAACGACAAAAAGAAAAATAAATGTAGAAAAACAAAAAAATAATGAAACCATTGTAAGCATTTTAATTGATAAACTAATTAAAATAAAACATAAAAATGAATTTTATAAATGTACATCATATTACCATTTTTTATTTAATAAATATGTTAAATATCTTTCTATAAATGATTGTTTAAAATTATATTATTTACAAAATAAAAATTCTTCTTATATATACAACACCAGATTACTTACACATATATGTAGATATATTAATAATACATCAATTAATATTATTTTAAATTTTAAAAATGAAGATATTATAGATTATATATATAATTGTAATATATATAAATATAAGTATTTTTTTCAATCAGAATATTATAACTTTATTTATAACATGTTATTATTATGTTCACTCAGGTTTTGTTATCCTATTCTTCTTGAAGAACTTTTTTGTAAGAACTATAAAGAGGAAGAACAGAAAGGAGAGAAAAATAGAATAAATCAAATAAACAGAACAAACAAAAATAATAAAAGAAACAATATAAATGTGAAGTTAAAAAATTTATATATATATTATAACAAATTAAATGATATTGATATATCACAATATATTTCTATGAAAGGATATCATAAATCAGACTATTATAGAGACAATAATATATTAAACAGAGATAATATCAATCTATTTATAAAATTATATAAATGTTTTAGTATAAATCATATATATCCATTTATCTTCTTAAATCAATATTTATATAACCATTATATTGTATACACACTAAAAAAACAAACACAAAAATGTATACATAATTTAATATCTTCCAATTTAAGATCAAGGGATGATTTTAAACAAATAAATTGCTTGAATTATGATAAAACTATAGAATATCTAAAAATAGATTACCTCATAGAATTAATGTTTTATTTATCAAAATGTAATTTATATTTTTATTATGAATCTTTTTTATGTACTTATTTTTATATCATCTCTTTATATATCTGTAAATTGAAGAATGATATAAATTTAACAAATTTTAGGGTACCCAATATTAATAATGGCCATAATGAAAAAAAAAATGAAAATCAATATATCCTACATAATAATAATAATATGGATAATTTCTATTATATAAATATCAATATTGATAATATGATTACTAGTTTTATAAATTATCTCTCTTCATCTTATACTTACAGAAATATTAAAAGAAATAATAATACAACTCCATCCGTTATTTTATGTATATATCTTTGTTTAGGTTTGTTTTCTTTATTTCCATATATACATAATTTATTCTTTAATTTAAATGTTACATATAATAATTACTCAAAGGAGAGTTTATCAAAGGACCAAGGATTTATTCTTATAAATACAATAGAAGACTTATATTTGAAAAAGGCATCATTTATAAAAAAGTGCTTACTTCTTATATATATTATAAATACAATTATAATTCCTCATATACAAAAAAATGTTCTTATATTTAATGATAAAAAATATCAAAGTGTGTTAAATGAATATATAAACCATTACAAAAATAATATAAAAGAAAAAAGAATGGAAACACAAAATTGTAATGCTATAAATAATATATATAATATATATAAAAATTCAGATCAACCAAACAAATATGGGCACGAACATTTATCATATTATTTAATAAATAAAAATATTAAATTATTCATATATCTATTATGTTCAAAAAATAATAATATTTTTAATTTGATAAATTTCTCATATCTGAAATTATTATGCAATCAAATGAATTACTATATAGATAATTGCTTTATTAAAAATAACAAAAGTTCTGAAATTGAAAAAGATATATTTTACAATTTAAATGAATATATAACAAATCGGTATCCCACCTATATATGTTCAAATAATATTAATGAACACATCCCTATATTTTTTACAATAGACATAATTATATATAAAAGGAAAACATAGTATGATAATATTTCTATAATTTTTGATATGAAAAAAAAAAAAAAAAAAAAAAAAAAAAAAAAAAATTAAAATTCTACGTTACCATTTGAGAAATATATACAGATGTGTATATGTTATTATATATTTATTTTTTTTTTATGAGTTCATTTATGCTCGAATTATGAAAAAAAAAAAAAAAAATCAAAGTTAGACAAATAAAATTCTGGTTTTTTTTTTTTTTTTTTTTTTTTTTTCTTTTTTTTTTTTGTCATTTTAATTCTTTTTTATATTCAATATATAGTGTTTGAAAAATAAAATATTTTATTTTGAAAACGTATATTTTATAAATAACTATTTTCTCTTTTTTTTATAAACTATTATATGGTATAATATATAAGAAACACACATGTATATAAATTAAATTTTTTTTTTTTTCAATGCAATATATATAAATTGATGGGAGTATATAAAGGAATAAAATTATTTAATAAATAAATATAAATATATATATATATATATTTATATATTTTGTGAACATTTTGTGTTTGGAGGGTCCATATGAACTAATTCAATATGTCATCTGCTGAGGAAACTGATGATAAAAGCCGAGTTATAAGTTTCAATTTAGACGTAAGAAATAATATTAGATATGTAGGTATATGCATATATGACATATATAGTAACGAATTTTCTTTATGCGAATATATAGAAAATGAACATTTTACTGTTCTAGAATCTATATTACTACAAACGAGACCTAGTAGTTTTTTATATTTATCTAATAATGAGAAAGTAGATGAGAAAAGGATTCATTTGATATTAAATTTATGCGATATAAAATGTAAGGAGTTACCAAAAATATTTTATGAATCTGGTTGTATAGAAAATGATCTTATGAAATTATTAAAAGGAAGTGATATAAAACATTGTGTTCATTTCTTAACAGATCTACAACTAGCTTGTAAATCTTTATGTAGTATAATAAAAGATTTAGATTTATTAAATGACAACAGTTCCATAAACAAATGTATTTTAAAAAATTATCATATTAATAAATATCTTAAGTTAGATAAAGCTGCTATGATTGCTTTAAATATATATGATGATATACATATGGATAATAGAAGTAATAAAAATATATCAAAAACAAATTCTTCATCAGGTAACACATTAACACTTTATAAATTCCTAAACAAATGTAAAACAAAAATTGGACAACGCAAATTATTAAATTGGATAATACATCCGATAAGAGATGAACAAAAAATAAATGAGAGATTAGATATGGTTCAAATATTTAAAGAAGATAATGTTACTAGATCTATAATTCAATCGGATTATTTAAGAAAGGTATGTGATTTACAAATAATTATAAAAAAATTTAAAACTACTAGTGGTTATCTTAATGATAATAATATAAATAATAATGATAATAATATAAATAATAATGATAATAATATGTGTGATTATAATAATAATAGCATGATAATGAAAAAAAAAAATAACAATATAATATTCAAAGGCAAACATTCATGTACTCTGGAAGATCTTATTAAATTATATGACACTATTGTTGTTTCTAAAAAAATATACTATCTATTAAATGATTATAAAGGAACAAATGAAAATACCCTAAATAAAAAAATACTAAAACCTTTATGTGATTGTCTTATTAAGTTAGAACCTTATTTAAAGCTTATCGAATTAACGATAGATTTTGAAGAAATAGAAAAACAAAATAATTATTTAATATCAAGGACATTTGATGAAAATCTTGATTTATTGGCAACACAAAAGGATAATATATATAATTTAATAAAAGAACATAAATTCGAAGTAGAAGAGGATATACAATATTTAAAAGGAAAACAAATAAAAAAGAAACCAACATCGACGAGTAAATTAATAGGAGGACAAATAAATAACACAAATAATATAAATAATACAAATAATACAAATTATAATAATATTAAGGAAGATATAAAATTAGTCGAGTGTAATGCAAATATATTCCTATTTAGAGCTGTGAAAAAAGATATAAACTATATACAAGAAAGAAAAAATGTATATATACAAGTAAGAATGAATAAAAATGAAATATTATTTCATACAAATAAATTGAAAAATTTATGTAGACAATATGAACATATATTGAATCAATATAATATAATACAAGAAAGTTTAGCTCATAAAGCAATTCAAGTAGCATGTTCCTATTGGGAGCCAATAATAACATTATCAAAAATATTATCTGAGATTGATATTTTTTGTTCATTTGGATTTATAAGTTCTTCAAGTATATCAACATATGTAAGACCAGAAATTCAAGAGAATGGAAATATATTACATATGAAAAATTCTCGTCATCCATTAGTTGAATCAAATTTATTATTAATAAATAATTTTATACCTAATGATGTATATATGGATAAAGAACTTACACGATTAAATATAATTACAGGTCCAAATATGGGTGGTAAAAGTACATACATTAGACAAATAGCTCTTATATGTGTTATGGCACATATAGGATGTTTCGTACCTTGTACTTTTGCAAAAATACCTATACTTACACAAATAATGTGTAGAGTTGGATCTTCAGATATACAATTAAAAGGTATTTCTACTTTTTTTTCAGAAATGATTGAAATTTCTGCTATTATAAAAAACGCTGATCAAAATACTTTAATCATAATAGATGAATTAGGAAGAGGCACATCAACATATGAAGGATTTGGTATCAGCTGGTCTGTTGCTTATTATATTTTAAATACAATTAAATGCTTTTGTTTATTTGCAACACATTTTCATGAAATGTCAAATTTAGAAGATGAATATAAAGGAGTAACTAATAATCATGTTGGAGCCAAAATTGATACACACACAAAAAAAATCTCTTTCTTATATGAAATTAAAAAAGGATATGCTGATAAAAGTTATGGGGTATATGTTGCTCAAATAGCACAATTGCCAAAAACAGTTATTGATAAAGCCTTCCAAAAATCAAAAGAATTAGAATCCGTTGAAAACAGACATTATTTTAAAAAAAAATTATTAAATCATACTAATCAACATAATAATACAAACCATATATCTAATCATAATAAATATATATCTTATTTAAAAGATATTTTCAGCGTCACAAACGAACAAGAATTTTTAACCTCATTCAAAACATATAAAGAACAAATCAAAAATATACTAAACGATATATAAAGGAAAATAATAATATATCATATATTACAAAAATATGTTATAATATATATATATATATATATGTTAAAAACAAAAAAAAATTGGTTAATAAATAAAAATAAAAGTAAACATTTATTTATTATTATTTTCCACATTAATATATAAATAAATATATATATATATATATATATATATATATTTATTTATTTATCAAATAATTGAAAAATGATTTTTATTTTTATGAAAAAAAAAAAAAAATTTCCTGCACCTAAAAAATTTTATAAATACTAAAAATTATTATATAAATATTTATAATATTAAAATGATTTAAAAAAAAAAAAAAAAAAAAAAAAAAAAATTTAAATATAATAATTTATATATATATAATATATTTTATTTCACCCCAAAAAAATAATAATATATATATTTCATATGATTCACTATCGTTATGCCTGCATAGCTTAGTTGGTAGAGCATCCGCCTAGTAAGCGGAAGGTCATCGGTTCGACTCCGGTTGTAGGCTTAAATTTCAAAAATTTTATTTTAAAAGAAAATAATTTTATTCTTAGAATATTGAAAAAAATTACGTTTTTTATACATAAAAAATATATTTAACTTATAAAAAAAATATAAAATAAATTATCATATATGAAAAAAATATATTATAAGTAAAGAATAATTTGTAATTATTTTTTCATCATATAATATAATATATATATGTATATATATATATAATATATATAGTATTTTACCATAGTTTATTATATAATATAATAAAATATTGTATTCTTCAAAACATTAAAAGGAATAATTACATATTAATATTTTTATACGGTATAATTATTAAAGCATATAAAATACATATATACATATAATATAATATAATATATTTATAATATATATTATATATGTATTAAATATATTTAATTATATTATTATTTAATTATATTATTATTTAATAATTTATTTAAAAAATTAATTTCATAATATATATATTTCTGTTCATTTTAATTATAAAAAAAATAAAAATTAATTTTTAAAAAATTTATGTCCAAAGCAGGATTCGAACCTACGTTGCCACGTCCACAGCGTGGAGTCCTAACCACTAGACGATTTGGACATTAAGTATTCCCTTTTTGACTTTTATAATATTCATAAAAATTTTAAAGGAAAAAAAAAAATACGTATTTTCTTCTATATACATATATATTAAAATGTTATTCTTTTGTATGAATAATTATACTTTATGATTATTTTTCCTATTATAATAAATATTTATAATATATTAAATATATATTAACCACTAATAAATAAATAAATATATATATATATATATATATTATATATATTTTTTCATTATTTATAAAATTTTTTTTCGTAAGTATTTTTTTTTTTCTTTTAATTTGAATAAATTTAAATATAATATTAATATATATATTTATTTAAGAATTTATTATTTTTTTTAAATATTATCATATTATCATTTTATCGCCGTTATTATTTTTTTTTTTTTTTTTAAATTGATATTATTTTATATATATATATACAATATATGCTCTTATTTAAAAAATATATCTTCTTTATAAGATTTGTGTTTTATCTACTATTAAATATATTTTTTATACATTATTTTAAAAAGGCAATATTTCATTTTCATCCCTTTAAAAAAAATATAATTGAAATATTTTATAAATATATCTCGCATTTACAATAATTATATATATATATAATAAAAGAAAAAGATCATTCTTATTTATCAATGTAATAATTATGCCTAGTGTTATTCATTATAAATAATTTTTCTATTCTATTTATTTAAAATAAAAAATTATTATATATACATATATATATATATAATATTTATAAAAATATACCATCTGAATATTTATTTATCAATGTTGTATTTATATTTTAAACCTATGAACTTACACTTTAATATATATATACATATATATATTTTTTTTTATTTTTATTTATTTATATTTATAATAAACAATTACACTTGTTTTGTAAATATAGAAAAAGATAAATCTACAAAAATATTTAATTGAATGAATATTAAATATATATATATATATTTTAAATATTAATTTTATGGAAATTAATTTTTCAAAATTTCTTTTATTAATTAATAATATTGAAAAAAAAAGTATTGCTACCTTAGCTCAGTCGGTAGAGCGCCAGACTCTTAATCTGGTGGTCAGGGGTTCGAGCCCCCTAGGTAGCTGAAAATTTTAATACAAAAATGATAATAAAATTATATATCAAATAAATTTATATATATATTTAAATAATTATATAATAATATAAAAAAGAAATTAAAATTTTATACCTTTTGTTATTCTATATTGAAATAAAAATTATATGCTATTATTATATATAATATTATAATTATATTTTAAATATGAAAATATTTTTATATATTCAACATTTTTAAAGTTCAATTTCTTTTTATTTTAACATAATTATCATAAATTGTTATATAAAAGGATAATTATTAATAACACAATATGTTATTATATTTTTGTATAATATATCCTTTCAATATTATATTCATAATTTAAAGAGATAAATGAAACGAATTCTTTTGTTTTTTTTCCTTATTTATTTTTTTATAAATGTATTAATTATATATATATATATAATATATATAACACAAATTATATATATATATATATTATAAAAAGATATATATATATTTTTTTTTTTTATTCTCTTCTTTTTTCCATATTTTGGAATATATTAAAACGCTGTATGCAAAAAAATATTATGTAATTGAAGAATAAGATATATTCCAAAGTATCATTATGTTTGTACTTTTTTTTTTTAAAAGGAAATAAATATATATAATTCATATTTTATGATGTAATTCATTTATAATATAAATATTATAATTCATGTGTATATTAAAATATATCATTTCTTTAATGTATTAATACAGTATTTTATATTATAAATCGAGTACATATTATATAAATTAAAAAATAAAATTTTTATAAATATATTTATTAAATTATGAAATCACCATTAATCATTATTAATAATATAAATGATACTCAAAAAAAAAAAAAAAAAAAAAATTTTTAATTAATAGCAAAAAAATAAAGAATGTATTATTTTGTATATATATATATATATATATATATAATATACATTTTTGAAATGTTTTAATTTTATCATATAAATGATTTAGAAGGATTTTCAATATTTTATTTGGTTTATAATAAAAAATTTTAAAAAAGCATTATAAAAACAAATTAATTTATATTTTTCTTTATTTTCTAAGCCTCCTAGGGGACTCGAACCCCTGACCACCAGATTAAAAGTCTGGCGCTCTACCAACTGAGCTAAAGAGGCAGTTAATGTTTGTACATTACATAAAAATGATATGACAATTTTTTTGTGCTTAAAATATATATATTTTTTTTATTCAAATGTGAATCAATAAATTATTATATATAAAGAATAAGAGTAAACATTACCCATACATAAAAAAATAAACATATACATAAAGATTATATATATATATATATATAAATATTTCCATCTTATATATAATTTATATCATATATATATGTATTTTTATAAATATATATAATATATAAAATATTTATATATTTCTTTCTAAAATATTTATTTTAATTTTTTTATATAATATATATAATTTTGCTTATTACATTTAATAATTTTTTTTTTATTTTTCCATTTTTTGAAAATATACTTTATTTTTAATTATTTATAAATATTATATTAAGTTTAAAATGTGACAAAAAAAAAAAAAAAGTAAAAAAAAAAAAAAAATAATAAAAAATAATGAAAAATAAATATTATATATAATTATGATAAGGTAAATTATATTTAATTTACGCATTTATAAAGAATTTTTATAATAAGAATATATATATATATATATATATATATATATATATATATTTTTATACGTATATTTTTTCTTATTACATTTATATGACAAAAATTTTCTTATTGTAGTATAGAAATTTCATATAGGTATCCTTTTTTTTTTTTTTTATAAAATTTTTAATATTAATCTCTATTTACATATTAAAAATATCGAATTTTATTTATATGTCCACATAATATATATATATATATTTTTTACTTTGGATTATTCGTATTGTCATCTGTTTGATTATATGTTTGGTAATTCACATGATCATAAGGTTGACTATACATCTGATTGTATGGTTGGAAATTTGTATTATCATAATATTGCCCATATATTTGATTATATGCTTGATAATTTGAAGTATCATAAGGTTGTCTGTATATTTCATTATATTGTTGGTTATATGATTGTCCATTTAACTCACTATGTGATTGCACATTCAATTGATTATATGATTGATCATTTGTATGATTATATGACTGATCATATATTTGGTTACTTGTTTGATATACTTCATTTTTATTGATTTGATTTAACATTAAATTATCCAATTGTTCCCTTTTTTCATTATAAATATAATTGTAATTTTTATTATTACCATAAATTTCATCCATATTATATTTATTTTCATTCATATTATATTTATTTTCATTCAAGTTATTTGCATTATTTATATTATCATATATTTTATTTACTATATTGATACTTTTATCATTTACACATATGTTATCCATCTGATTGACCACATGAGTATCATTATTTATTTCATCTTTATGATCGTGTTGAATTGATATTTCTATTGGCTGATCATCTTTTTGTTGTGTGTTAAAATATTTTTCTTGATTATGCTTTTCATTTTTATTTTTAAAGAAAGTAATATTTTCAATATTTTGCATATATGCTCTGCATTCTTTAATATTATCATATAAATATATTAACAAATCAGTATACTTATCTAATTGAGTATTCATTTTTTCATTTTCATTTTTAGTTTCTTCCATATTATTTAATAAAATAATATAATCATTTTTAATAGTATCTACATTTGGGTTTAATATAATATCATTTTCTTTTTCTTTTAATAATAATTTATTTTTCAACTGTATATTTTCTTCCTCTGTTTTTTCATTTTTCTCTTTTAATAATAGGTATGTATATAAAATATTGTTTATGATATCATTTTTTTTTTCGATGATTTTATTTAAATAAACTTTTTCTTGTATATGTTCTATTTCTTGATTGTCTAGTTTTTTTCTTAAATCCGATATATCATTATTAATATGTTTTATTAATTTATTTTTCTTGCTTTTTTCATTCTTTTTTGAAGGAACAGAATATAAATTAGAATATATATCATTTGTTCTATCTTTATTTTGTTCACACATCAAATTAGAGGTCCCTCTAAAGTTAGTATCATAAAATGATTTTTGTTCATCAAAATTAAATATATCATTATAATTTGAAGGATACTTATTTTTTTTTTTTTTACTATTACTTTTACTTTTTTTTTTTTTTTTTTCTTTTTTTTTTTGCTCAATATCTTTTAAACAATCCGATTTATAATTTAATTCCTTGTTATTTAAAAAAAAGGCTCCTCTTTGTTCAAAGACATTAGTCAAAAAGGAGTGATGTATAAAATTTGTATATATATAATGTATAAAATAAAGTGCCTTTTCATTTGAATAATAAAAGAAATATTTATTTCTTTTTATATTTAAAACATTTTTAATATTTATATGTAAATCGTTATTCTTATCAAATGAAGAAAGGAAGAAATATTTTTTATTAAATTTATATGTACAATAATAATTCAATAAATTATATAAAATATTAAATAAATTATTTTGTATAATATGTTGTATTAACATAGTTTTTATTTTTTCACTTCTTAAATAATATATAATAAGTATAGTAATATATACACATATAAGACATTTTATTTTTTTTTTACATTCTAATTTGTTAGATAAGAAATATAATAAATATTTTAATGTTCCATATATATATTCATCATCAATAGTGTGATTATTATATTTATATAAAATATTATTTATTCTTAATATTAAAATATTTCTAATTAAATTATTATTTAATTTTTTTAAATAATCATATATATCTTTTCCTTTCAAAGTATTAATATACATACTATTATAATAAATTATTTCTTCAAAATTTAAATCTATCTTTGTTATATTATCATTATCAGCTATAATTTCATTCTTTTCATCTTTATCATTTATATACACGTTTATTATATTTAAAATTTTTATTATAAACTCAAGTTGCTCCATATAATTCACAAAAAAACCTAATCCTATATTATCATCACATATATTATTATTATTATTATTATTATTATTATGTTTATTTAGAACAATATTTGATTCATTAGATCTAGCTTTATTTGTAATATCTTCATTATCATTTTTTTTTAAAATATTATTTTTTTTTTTTTTTTCCTTTAGAATCATTTTATCTTTAATCCTTAGAAAAGATGTTCTTATACTATTCATAATATAATTAATAAAATAAAAGAATATGGTTTGATCCACAAAAAATAGTGTATTAAGATAATTCGATAGAATGGTATACCTTTCACATAAACAAATAAAAAATTCATAAATATTTTTTTGAATAACATGATTTTTACAATAAAATAATAAGATCAATAACATGTCTATATATTTTACTTCTTTTAAATTGTTTAAATAATAAGTTAATATATCTTCTAAAAAAAAATAATTTTGAATTTTAAAACTAGCCTCAATAAAAATATTTTCTTCACTATGTATATCAATACTTTTTTTGGAACCTTTATTATAATTATTAAATAAAAAATGAATACACCACTCTTCATTGTAATATAAAAATCTACATAAAATATTAAAAAAATGTATAAAGTGTTGGTTTATAAAAATATTTAATACTTTCTCGTTTTCATCTAGTCCACTCAAACTTGATAAATGATTATTATAACAAAGGAGGAATAATTTATGATCACTATTATGAAGATATTTATCATCAATATAATTATTATTAATATATTTTTTATCACCACTATTGTTGTTATCATCACTATTGTTGTTAGCATCATATTTTGATGCGGAATAATTATCTTCATCTATTTTTCCTTTTTCATTTTGATAATCTTTTATCTTTTCAGATGAATAAAATATATTTATATTCTGGTTTATTTTATACATATATATATATACAAATTTAAAGAGGAAAAAAAAAGAGTGTTCAAAAAATTGTAGATTCTTTATTATTGGTAATAATTTTTTTAAAGCTATTTGTTCTTTATTTTTATGATCATAATTACATAGGTTATATAATATTTCTAAGAATATATTAATAAAATATAATGTATTATGATAATATTTATACATATCATTTTTATATATATATAAAATTATATTATATAAATTAATATTGATAAGTATAAAATCTTCTAACATATTTAATTCATAAATATATTTTAAACCAAATTCACTATCAATAATTAAATCTTTTAAAAGTAATAAACTAGTTTTTATATCTATATTTATTGAAATATTATCTAGATATAATTCCATCTCTTTGTCTTTTTTATTTTCATTTTGGGTTTCTTCAAGAAAGCTATTTATAATATTATTATAATATGTATTATTATCACATATATTATTATTATATATATCATTATAATTATGTATATTATTATTATATATCTCTTCTTTTTTTTCCTTTTGTTTTTTTTCTTCATCAATTTGTTTATCATCATTTAATCTTTCCTCATATTCATTGGAACATGTATTAAGAATATTATTTTTATTTTGAACCTCCAAATTTTTTAACACATCATTTTTAAAATAATAATTACTACTGTTATTATTTATATTTTGAATATTTTGTATATCCATTCCATTTTGATATTGCCTCATATTGTTTTCATAACCTGTTGAATTAAAAATTTTTCTTTTTTCCTTATACATCTTTAGATTTATATCATCTATTAAAAAATATAAGTCATTACATCTTTCAAACAAAGAAGTGTGTTCTTCTCTGATCATTTTCATCACAGTTTCTATGATTCTTCCATATGTTATTATATTTTTAATTTCAATACAATTCTGTGAAAATAATAAAAATAATAACAATATTTCATTGATAAGATAAGCATCCTGATTAGAATTTATTATCGACAATAATTTGTCTATAAAATTGTTCTTATTTAATACATGTTTATGTATATTATTTCTAATATTATCTATTTTATTTTTTCTTATCATTAATAGAAATAAATTGTCTTGTTCTATATATTTCAAATTTTCTTTTTTTTTTTTTTTCTCCTTTATCATTTTTATTGTATTTTCTTCATTATAATAATATTCCTCATCTATCGAAAGAAATGAATTTGTTATATCACTACTAAAATAATTTGTAGATGTATCATTTTTATTATGTTCACTATTACTATAAGATGAATAATATAATTTATCATCATTATTATTATTTTTATTTTTACTTTTACTTTTATTTTTATTTTCTTTATCATGTGTTATATCCATATTTGATGTACATTTTTCATGTTCAGATATATTAGAATTATTCATTTTGTAATTACATTTATCTAATGATTCAATATAATCATCATTATGATCACTATTATTATTACTCATACTTTTAGTGTTATGAATTTCTTTTCTTTTATCTATATTATCTTCTAATTTTTTATGATCTGCATGTTTTTTATTGTCAATCGAATCAATATTTAAATCATCCTGTGGTGACAAATCACACAAGAAATTATTATACATCAATATTTTATTGTTCCATTTTTTTATATTATTCAATTTTATCAATATCCTTTGAAGTTTCTTATTGTGATCAGATATAAATAGCTTAGAACTAAAGGATTTATTTGCTGGTATAGAAAAGAAATCATTATTATTTTCATTGAAATAATAATTTTTTGTTCTATTTTTATATACATATTGTTGTTGAGGTGATATATTTATTTTATTTTTTATATTATCATTCATATTAGGATTCTCATTAAAAAATATTGATATATATTCAAGATACATTATTTTATTTTTCCTTATATTATTTAATAACATTAAATATTCATCATATAATTTGGTAGCATATATATTAGAGTCTTCTTCATAAACTTGTGTCTTATCTTTATAATACTCATGATACAATATTTGTAGACATTTCAATGAATAGATATTATAATAATAAGAAGAATTAACTTTATTTGAATATATAATATTATTATGTAAATATAAATAAAAATTAATATTATCATATATATATATTTTTTGAAGAATTAATATTATTTCATATATTAAAAATATAAAACTAGAATTATCAGTTTGTAAAGAAAAAAGCGAAAAAAATAATTCTCCATTATTTGTTTCTTTAAGTAATATATTAATATTATTTATATATTCTTTTAATTCATTACAATCTATTTTTATATTTTTTTTTAAAAACATATCTTTATTTAAAGATAAAAATTTATTTAATATTTCTAAACAGTTCAAAAATATATCTTCAAATATATCGAACACATTATATTTATTACATATATCACATTTTTTTTCATCATTTTTAAAATTGTTATATATATCAATAATATGTAATATGTTACAAAATTTTTTAATATATATGGATTTATTATTTCTATTATAATTACAATCTTTATTAATATTATCATCCATATATATATTTGTGTGTTCATTTTCATTATTAATATTGTTTATATCATCTTTATTATATTTATTGTCATTCTCTTCGATATCTTTTTTATTTTTTATACATTCTGTATGCTTTAAAATTTTATTTAAATAATTTACATATTCATTTATATAACTACAATTTTTATCATCCTTACTAATATTATTATCATCCTCCAATAATATTTCTTTTTTAGAATTCTCATTCAAATATTTAATCCATTCATCAATGTCATCATTTTTCTTTTCATTCTTTTGTTTATTCTCTTTGCTGCTAACCTTTTGTAGTTTTTTGAACAAGTGGTAAGCCATGAAGAGTAAACAAAAAGAAGAGAAAAATTAAAAAAAAAAATTTAAATATAATTATAGTGGGTAAGAAAAAATAAACATATATAAATATATAAATATATATATATATATATATATATATATATATATATATATGTATATGTTTTATTTTATTTTATTTTTAATATATAACAGTATTGACAAAAAAAGAAACAGAAATTACCTTTTAATTCATAAACATTAAAAAGTATATTTTAAAAGCATCGAAAAAAAACAAAGTTTATAAAATACTTAAGTATTTTATGTGTCACAAAATAGTACGGTCTCTTTTTATTTTATTTATTTATTTATTTTTTTTTTTTTTTGATGTGTTTTATATATTTTTAAAATATATAATGAAAACAAGCTTGTTAATTTTTTATATTTTTTAAAAAGGATTGAAAATGTTTTAAAACATGAGTGGAAAAAAAAAAAAAAAAAAAAAAAAAAAAAATATATATATATATAAACATATATATAATATATGTGAACATATTATATATATATATACACATTTATATATATTTATATATATATATTTTTTTTTTTTTTTTCGCCTTTAACCTTGTATGAATTAGTAACCACTATTGGTTGAATAACTTATATTGAAGTCTTTTTCTTTTTTTTTTTTTCTTTTTTTTTTTTTTTTGGAAAGATTAAAAATATGTACAATATATATATATGTATTCATTTTAATTATTTACATATATTTTTTTATTTCTTTATATATTTTTATTATCTTATATATTAATTAAATTTATTCTTTTCTTTGTAACCTTTAATAATTGTATATCCTAAATGGGTTTCAAATATTTCTTAATTCAATATATTTTTTTCCATTCCTTTATTTTATTTTATTTTATTTTAAATAAAGAAACATTCTATTTCTTCAAAAATATAACCTCAATAAATTAAAAGCAAACATACTGCATATGTATCTCAAAATGGTTTATATAAAAACGTTTAATTTTTAAATTGTAATTATAATATATATATGTATCATTTTTTTTTTTTTTTTTTATTTATTAATATGATACGAGAATATAAGAATATATATATATATATATAATATATATTGTGTATTTTCGTATGTCTTTTTTTATACCGATATATTCTTTTTTTTTTTTCTTTATATATATATTTACAAATATATTGCACATACCTATATTTGTTTGTTAAAAAAAAAAATGTATCCGTAGTAAAATAGAGAAAAGAATGAAAAAAAAAAAAAAAAAAAAAAAAAACAACATGATAATAATAAAAATAACAAGAAGATGAAAAAATAAAAAAATATAATAAAATAACAATAATAATAATAATTTATGTTTATATATTTCTCATTCAATATTTATTATATCTTAATAATATATATATATATATATAAAAATAATTTTGGGGACATGAAAAATAAAATAAATATATTATAATATATATAATGAAAAACATATATGTGTATTAACATTATTTATAGATTGTGCTTCATAGTGCAATCAACCATAATATAAAAAATATAAAAAAATTTTAAATGATAATATTCAAAGGTGTAATGAATTAAAATATATAAACATATATGTCATATACATACACATTACAATAATTATAATATTAGACAATCATATATATTATATATATATAATATATATATTATATATATATAACCATTGTATTAGTGTTAGTGTTATTTTATTCATAACATAAAAAGACATTATTATTAATAGGCACTATAGTTGCATAATAGATAAAAATGTATAAAATAATTAAATATAAAAAAAAAAAAAATAATAATAATAATAATAATAAAATAAAATAAAAACATCTATTATATTATAATACAATGAAAAAAAAGAAAAAATAATAATAAGAAAAAAAATTCGTCAAATATATTATCCTGATTATGCATAATATAAAAAAAAAAAAAAAAAAGAAACAAACAAACAAACAATGAATGAAAGAAAGAAAGGAAGACACTGTGTAAATATGATGAATAACAAAATATAACATTTATTTTATATTATTTACTTCTTTTTTTTGGTTATTAGGGAAAATAATTGTCATATTTTTTTAAATATTTTATTATACATTTATTTTGTTCATTTGTGATATATAAATAAATATATATATATATATATATTTATTTATTTATTGTTTTAATTAATATATATATATATATATATATATTAATGTTTCATTTACTTTTCCTTTAATTTGTTATATTAATCTATAGACAATAAAAAAAAAAAAAAAAAAATTATTGTCATATATTCATAATATATATATATTTTTAATTTTTGTTTTCCTAATAAATATTTTTAAAAAATGAATGTTCTACTTCTGTCTTTGCTTGTTGTTCAAAATATAGTAACCTATTTAGATCAAATAAAAAATGGTATAACCGGTCATTATATAGAAGGTATGAAAAAAAAATAATAACTCATATAAATATATATAAATAATATTGATATATATATATATATATATATATATATATTTATATTTATGTTATTTTTATTTTTATTTTTATTTTTTTTTTGCAGATCATAATATTAAGAATGATAATTGTATTAGCTTTTCTGATTATGAGAAATCAATAGAAAACTTTTCTTTTTCTTCTCATGCAGAAAATAATTATGATAATATAATAAATGAATATAAAAAAATAAAAGATATTAACAACCACATAAATATATTATCATCAGTACACAGAAAAGGAAGAATATTATACGACAGCTTTTTAGAAATAAACAACTTAGGAAGTGACAAGAATGAGAAAGAAGATGAATATGAAGATAATGATGAAAGTTTTTTAGAAACTGAAGAATATGAAGATAATGAAGATGAAAAATATAATAAAGATGAAGATGAATATGCAGAAAGTTTTTTAGAAACTGAAGAATATGAAGATAATGAAGATGAAAAATATAATAAAGATGAAGATGAATATGCAGAAAGTTTTATTGAGACTGAAGAATATGATGATAATGAAGAAGAACAATATAATAAAGATGAAGACGAATATGCAGATAGTTTTATTGAAACAGAACACTATGAAAATAACGATGATAAAAATGAAGAAGATGAAGACGAAGAAAGTTTTCTAGAAAATGATAAATATGATCACCAAGATAATGAAGAAGGAGAAGAAGAAGAATATAATGATCAAGATAATGATTATGGATATAACTTTTTAGAAACTGATCAATACGATGATAGCGATGAATATAATTATGAAGATAACGACGAATATGGTGAAAGTTTCCTTGAAAAAGAAGATAGTGAAGAGATGAAAGATGAAGATATGAAAGTTGAAGAGATGAAAGATGAAGAGATGAAAGTTGAAGAGATGAAAGTTGAAGAGATGAAAGATGAAGAGATGAAAGATGAAGAGATGAAAGATGAAGAGATGAAAGTTGAAGAGATGAAAGATGAAGAGATGAAAGTTGAAGAGATGAAAGATGAAGAGATGAAATATGACAAATTAAAAAATGAGGAAGAAAAGATGGAAGATATCTCTTATGATGAATTCATGGGATATAAAAAGAAGGAAAAAAAAGAATCAAATAATAAAGCATCCGAAAGCTTCCTTGAAAAAGATTTACAAGAAAACTCTGACAACGAATTACATAATACCTTTGAATCAAAAAAAAATGTAGATAATGAAAATATTTTCTATGGTTATAATGATAATGATGATGAAAGCTTTTTAGAAACTAATTCATATGAAGAATATGAAGATGAAGATAAAGATGTTGAAGATGATTATGAAGAAAGCTTCTTACAAAATGACGAGAAAAAAATGGTCTTCTATGATTTATACAAGCCAGAAGAAAATGAATCTTATTATGAAAAGAAAAAACAACAAGAAGAAAAAGAAGAAAAAGAACATGATATGGAAGACCAAGAAGATAATGATGAAGATAAAAATGATCTTTTAGATGTAGAACAAGATGAAGAAGAAACAAGTGAAGCAAAAGAAAAAGTAAAAGGAAAATCATTTGATAATGAACATTTGAATGAAATACAAAACGTTAACAATGTGCATGCATTTATACAAAAAGATATGAAATATTTGGATGATCTCTTAGATGAAGAACAAACTATTAAAGAAGCTGTCAAGAAAAGTGGTTATAGAGTAAATACAAAATTAGGAAATAATAAAAAATCACATATGATACTAGAAGAAGAACCAGAAGAAAATTTTGAAGAAGAAGCTGATGAAGAATTAAATAAACTAATGGAACAAGAAAAAAATATTGTAGATAAAGAAATTAAAAATAGTAAAGTACATAAAACCAACAAAAAATTACAAATGAATAACAATAATAATAATAATAATAATTATAAACAAAAGAATATGTACATGAAAAATGAATATAATAATAAGATGACAAAAAATAATAAAAAAGAAAAATATGATGAATCATATATGGATGAAGATTATGAACAAAATGAAGAATTCAATGAAAATAATCTAAACGAAGATATGAAAGAAACAAATGAATTAGAAGATATTAATGATGAACTATTAACTGACCAAGGAGTAAATGAAGATACATTATTAGAAAATAATAATAATAAATTTTTTGATCCAAAATTTGTACCACACAAAAAAAGAGAAAAAAGTATATCCCCACACACACACCAAAATGTATCTACTAAAATGCAAAACAAGGAAGACATGGAAAGTAAGAAATAAAAAAAAAATATATATATATGATAAATTATTATATATAAAATATACACAACATATATCACACATACATACACACATATATATATATTACTATATTTTTGTAATTATTTTCTTTTTATGCAGATAATGAAGCCGCTATGACTGCTGAAGAATTAATCGAATTAGAAAACACAGAAGGTAAATTTTTTAAAAATAATATGACATAAATATTAACACATGTAATATTTTCACGTATTTCTACATACATATATATATATATATATATATATTTATATTTATGTTGATATGTATCTTATTATTTTTTTTTTTTTTAGAGATAAATACACCAACAATGGTAGAAACAGAAGAAATAAATTCTGGTAAGGATTAAGGTTCAATATTAATTTTTATTTATATAACTTTGTATAAAATAAAAAAAATAAAAAAAAAAAGGGAAATGTTCATATATCAGCATTTTTCTTATTAACATGTAGATATTACATATTGTTTTATCTTTACCATATATATATACATATATGTGTTCAATCTTTTTATTTATTATTTATTATTATTTTTTTTTTTAGATGAAAATGGAGACAAATCTAGCAGTTCAATATCTTTCATTAGTTCTATAGTATTCCTTATGGTTACCTTTTTATATATTATGAATTAATATTAGAAATATGATTAAAAAGAATATATAAGCATATAAACATTAATGCACATATATGTATATGTCTATATATATATATATATATATATATATATATTTGTATTTTTCATTTTGTCTTTTACTATTCGTTTTTGTTACTGTTTTAATTTTTTTATTTAGTCATATATTTAAAAATTTAATTTTTGTTTTTTTTTTTTTTTTGTTTTCTTTTACCAATGAAATATAAATATATGTGTATATGAAATAAAAAAAAAAATATAATATTAATAAATAAATACATATACACATTCTTCTCTTATTTTTCTTTTTCTTTTTCTTTTCTTTTTTTTTTTTTTTTTTTTTTGTTTTGTTATTATTATGGCATTTGTCAATTTAACTTAAATTTGTATACATATATAAATATATAAGATACATATTTTATTTTTGATTTAAAAAAAAAAAATAAATAAATAAAAAATAAAACTCTATATCGATATTATAATATATATTTATATAAGTATTCAATATAGAAATATTGAACAAAAAAAAAAAGATATATTTAATATATATATATGTAATTATTTATAGATTTGTTTATAATGTTATTTTTCTTTTTATATCTCATTATGAAATATATATATATAAAATATTAATATATTTTGCTTAAGTACCATATTTTCTCAATATACATTAAAAATTTATTATATATTTTTTAATTTAAAATATAAATAATATCTACAAAAATATCATACAGTTGTAGGTATAAAATTTCTTTTATATTTTTTGTAATTTTCCATTGTTAAGGGGGAAAAAAAAAAAAAAAAAAAAAATCAAAAAAAAAATCATCATATAGGATTATAATTTAAAATTTTTCCCTCCACCCTAAAAGAAGATCATGAGAAATATATATTATATATATATTAAAAAAGTTCCTATATATAATAAATAATTATATATATATGTATATATTTAAGTGCAAGAAAAAAAAGTTATATATAATGTAAAATTATTATATATATATTTTTAATTATATTTATTTATTTATATATTTACATATATTTATATTTGTTTTTTTTTTTTCATTATATTTTATAATATATATATTATGTAGATTCTTATTATTTATTGTACCTCTAGAATAATTTTTTGTATATAAATAAATAAGCAATATAGAGTTTCTTCTTGATTCCTTTATTTTTTTGTAAATAAAGCATTTTTATATATTTTACAAAAGAAATAATGAAATCTTGAGATAAACCTATATGTTTATATATATATATATATAATAGATATATACCATGAAAGGTTAATTTTTTTTTTTTTTTTTTTTTTTTTTTCAATCATCAAAAAAAATATATATAAACAACTCCCTTTTTGTAAGGCACTATATAAATATTGAACCTAACCAAATATTAATATATATATATATATATATATATATATATTTATTTATTTATTTATTTATTTATTTATTTAATATTTTAAAAAATAAAAGAAAGAATGAATTTTCCTAATTTGAGTAAGAAAATAAATTCTACAGTCAGTAGTAATAAACCCTATTCGTCGTCAGATGAAAAGGGAAGTGAACATATAACTGGAAATTTTGATCCTACAGCTTTAGAAAGAGGTGCTAAAGCATTAAAAGAATTAGATCAGTCATCTAATTCTAGTAAAGCTTTTGAAGTTATAAAATTACAAGAATTAACAAAACAAAAAGAATATGAGAAACAAATGGAAGAATTATCTTTACAACGTGCTCAACATATGAGCAATCGTATGAGAATGGAAAATGAAGAAAAAAGGAAAACAATTAATTATCAGCAAGAACAAGAACGTATTACAGCTGAATATAAAACAAAATTAGAAGCTGAATCTTATCAGAAAAAACTTCTTGATCAACAAAAACAAAACGAAGAATGGTTACGGAATCAACATGAACAATATTTAAGACAAGAAAATATTCGAAAAAGAAATGAATTGGAATTAATGAATATAAAAATGAAACAAATTAGAGAAGAGAAAAAATTAGAAAGAGAAAATATGAAAGCTAGGATTTATGAAGAAAATAAAGGTTTAATAGAAAGAGAAAGAAAAAATCTAGATATACATTTAACAACATTAAGAACTAAAGCTGATGAAGAAAGAAAAACTAAATTAGAAAGTATTAATAAATATTTTGAACAATTTAATAATTCTTTATTCTTATTTTTAAATGATAAACAAAAACTATATAGATTTGCATTAACTGTTACATTAACATCTGTAGGTATATATACAACCAAACATACAACCAGACTTATTAGAACATATGCAGAAACAAAATTAGGAAAGCCAAAATTAATAAGAGAGACATCTCTATGGCATATTAATAAATTCTTTGATATTTTTAATTTTAAAAAAAATTTTGCAATTATCAAAAATTATATGTATCCTTTTAAAAATAACCCATATAATAATTTTAAATTTTTTGATAAAATAGTATTAAATGAAGAACTTCAAGAAAAATTACAATGGTCAATAAATAGTTTAAAGAATTCAAAAAAATATAATCTATATTTAAAAAATATTCTTTTACATGGACCACCAGGTACTGGGAAAACCTTATTTGCAAAAACACTTTCTTATCATAGTAATTTCGATTATATAATTATTAATGGTGGAGATGTCAGTGCATTAGGTATTCATGCATCTGTCGAATTAAATAAAATATTTGATTTCCTCAAAAGAAGAAGAAATAAAAAATGTATTATTTTTATAGATGAAGCAGAAGCTTTTTTAAGAAAAGGAAGAAATGAATCATCTCTACATTTCTCTGAGAGCTTAAGAAATGCATTAGCAACATTTCTTTATCATACAGGCACTGAATCTAAAAAATTTTCTATAATTCTAGCTACCAATTGTAAAGATATTCTAGATCAAGCTGTTCTAGATCGTATAGATGAACAATATAATTTTGATAACCCAAATATTAAAGAAATACAAAAAATGATTACTATGTATTTTAATAAATATGTATATCCTTTAAAAAAATATCATATTACTATAGATTCATCTATTGATCAAGACTATCTATATAATCTTTCTAATAAATTAACTGGATTATCAGGAAGACAAATCTCTAAACTTTGTCTTAATATTCAAAGTTGTGTTTTTGGAAGTGATACAAAAGTTGTTACAAAGGAATTAATTGATTTAATAACTGCATGGCATTTAAGTAATTCAATTGAAGAAAAAAATAATAATAATATCACAAAAAAAAATGAACAATCAAATTATACTTCTTCTGATGATAATCCAAATTTTAAACTTAAAAATAATCCAAATGTTAATAAAACAAAAAAAAATGAAAACGATCATAATATTGATAATATACAGAATGAAAATAACCAAGACAAAAATGATCAACATTCAAAAAATATTAAATTGAATAATAATTCAAATCAACATTCTATAAAGAAAAAGGTATTAATAAATGAACAAATTTGAAAATATATCAATGCATTTCACATAAAAAAAAAAAAAAAAAATATATATGTATATATATATATATATATATAAATATATGTATGTATTTATTTTATTATTATAATTCATTCACTTTGTTATATTATTAAAAATTAAAAATATCAATATGTTAATTATTTATATACACTATTATATGTGTATAAATACTAAATTAAAATAACTTAATATATATATATATAATTATCTTTTTAAATATATACATTTTTTAAATTATTTGTCATAATGCCATACTTATTTTTTCATTTTTTCATTCACCATGCAATTTTAATATAAAGATAAAATTAATTTTATAAAAAATATTTTAATAGGTTTTTTTTTTTTTTTTTAATATAAAATAAAGGACCATTTATATAATTTGCAATAAAAAAATATAAACATAAATATATAAATATATATATATAAATAAATATATATATATATAATATGGAAAAAGAAATTTATTACAAATATAATTTTATTCTTATTTGGATAAAAAAAAATTGAGAACATTCTCTGTTATTAATATAAAGGAAGTTAAGTAACCATAATTAAATTGTAATATATATAAATATATATATATATATATATTAATATAATAATTACATATTGTTAATCGTATTAATCTATAAAACCTATAAATTTATTATAGTACTATATATATATAATATATATATTATATTTTTTTTAGAATATATTTATTTTTTTATATTCATTAATATAAATATATTAAATAAAATTATTAAAAATAATATAAGAATATTATTATATATTTTTATATAACAGTTTGAAATAAAAACCAAATAGTAAAAATATAAATATATATATATATATATATATATATATATAATAATTCTTAAATTTTAAAGAATAAATAAAAATTATATATTTATATATTATATATAAAATAATATATTTTTTAT
Organism: Plasmodium sp. gorilla clade G2; assembly: GCF_900097015.1. Taxonomy (NCBI): domain Eukaryota; phylum Apicomplexa; class Aconoidasida; order Haemosporida; family Plasmodiidae; genus Plasmodium; species Plasmodium adleri (nom. inval.). The sequence continues at coordinate 295,177 of NC_041699.1, forward strand.
TTTAAGTGATATAAAAATAATTAAAGTACTTATTTTATGTATGTTTAAAAAAAAAATGCATTAATAATACTTATTTTAAAAAACAGCTAACCCCACAACATCACATGTATATATAAAATATATATATTATATGCTTCTCTTTATTATTTTTTATTCTTTTTATTCTTTTATTTACAAGAATTTTTTGTTTTTTTTAATAAATTAAATATATAACCATTAAAAATAAATAAAAATATATTATTATTTATATATATAAATATATCCATAACCATAAAAAATATATTTATAATAAAATTTCGAAATATATATATTTTGTTATATGTATTTATTTATATATATAAATGCAACCAAAAAATTGTTCAACCTAAAAAAAATAGATATATATAAAAATATATATATATAGATACAGATAATCTATAAAATAATATTTATATATATATATATATATAATAACAATTTTAAAAAAAAGAAAAAAAAATATATATTTATTTTTTTTGTTTGGTTTTTATTTTTTTTTAATAAGATTTTACATTTTGGTATATTTTATATATATTCTTAAAAAAATATCGAGAAGTATACATTTTATGTTTTTAGCTCTTTTTTATTATTTTTAAAAAGAAATTATATTTTTTAAAAAATAATATACAAATATATTATTATATATATATATATATAATATGTTATTTTATACTAAATATATTTTTCTTTGTTTTGTATATAATATATTATTTTCTTCAAATAAATAAAACAATAAAAATATATAATTAAAATAATACCTTTGAAAATGTTCATATGTTAAGATTTATTTCTATAGGTTTTTTTTTTTTTTTTTTTGAAATATATATTTTCATGAAAGTTTATAAAATATAATTTAATTTAATTTAATTTGATTTAATTTAATTTAAATTTTTTTTTTTTTTTAAATAAAATTAGATTATTTTAGGTATATATATTATAATAATATACAATAAAATATTATATATATATATATGACATATAAGACCGTTTAGTTTTAGAATGCATAAATTATAAATAGATAAAAAAATTTACATAATCTTTAAATAATATATATATATATATATATATATATATATATATATATATTTATAGAAGAAAAAGTATGAAAAAAATTAAGGAACACACGTATACATAATGAAAAATTAAAGTAGAATATATGTATACATATGTCAATAAACATATATATGTTATATAATACATAGTATATATATATATATATATATATATATATATATATAAATACATATATATATTTTTTATTTTGGCTGCATTTGAATTATATGTTGTTATAGACATTTATAAATTATGGTAGAAAAAATGAATGAGGCATTAGAAATTATAGGGGAGGGTAATAAAATGATTGTGTTAAGGACAAATGATAAATATGATATTGATGATAATAATAAAAAGAATGATAATTACCTTAACAATTTGAGATTATTAAATAATGAATTTAGTTTTCTTAATAATGGAAATGTAAAGATAGACAATATGGTTATATCCTATTCGTACTTCTATATACTGAAACATATACATCTTTATAGTTATATATTTATAAAAAGATCAGTTTTAAAAATTGTTAAGAAGAATGACATGAAAGTATTGAATATTACCTTACAAAATAATTGGATAAAAAAAATAAGTTATAAGAAATTTAAAATATTCAACAAATCTTATTTAGCTGATAATAATTTTGTTATATTTAATAATGAATTTGTTGATCTTATAAGAAATACTATAGATTTTTATTATTTTAATAAAAATAAAAAAAAAATATGTACACATAAAATAAAAACATATATACAACATGCAGACAAACTTATAACACATATAATTGATTATACAGATAAAGTAATTAACTATTTAAATGATAACTCAGATAAAATTATAGAACAAATTACATTTAATATTAAAACTTTCTTAAGATATATTACAAAGAAAAAAAATATACGTAGTATAAAAAAATATATTCTAAAATATTTAAAAAGTTTTAATTATAAGGATATAGAAAAATATGTAATTATATATTTTTATGATTATCTTAAGATATTGAAACAAAATAAAAACAAGAATTATAATAAAATGTATAGGCATCATGAAAAATATATGTTCAGCGATATATATAATAATAATAATAATAATAATAATAATAATAAAAATAATGATAATGATAATGATATAATGTATGACAATATTTACCAACAACAACAAATTAATGTAGGGTATGTAGAAGAAAATTTATTTTCTGTACCTTATTTTTTATTACCAAAATATAAACATACAGAGAATATACAACTGCAAACAAAATCGTTAGATAGTAATATAAATTTTGATACAACTAAGAATATGCAATATAGTGATAATTTATCTAATCCTGCAAGTTTATATAATGATAATAATAGTATAGCAAATCAATCTTATATAGATAATACAAGTGTACAAAACTTTCATAATGACATGATAAATAATAATATGTGTTATAATAATATAAAAAGTAACTTTAAATATATAAGTGTGGAAATTAAATTAAAATGTGGTTTAACAGATTATCAAAACATGTATGATAGGTATAACATACAACAATTAATAAAAATAAAAAATAAAAACACAGAACATTTGTCTTTATATGTACCAAGTAATTTCTTTAATCTTGATTTTTGGGATATTTTCTGTAATTTGAATTATATCTTTTTATTCAATAGTAATAATATTAATATGTATATAAATAATAAAAAACATATCAACACATCTTTATGTTCATTCAAATATTTCAATAATTTTTTTTTTAATTATTCCTTGTACTTTCCGACAAATGATTCAATTAATTTTTATTTTAATTATTTAAACCAATACAAAAAGGGAACTAGTCGAAATAAAAAGAAACAACATGATAAGAATTGTTATGATGAAAATTTTCATAATTATTTTATTAACGAATATAAAACAAGAATGAATACATATATTAATGATTACTTTGAAGGAGGTAGCCAATTTAATAATTCAACAAATAATATGAACGAAAATTTTAATTACCTGACTTTTATGAACAGGTCAGGTGAAATGGAAGAAAACAAGCGAAAAAAAAAAAAAAATTATAAGAACAAAGACATTATTAATAATAATAATAATAAGATAGACACTCAAATGGATAATATTAATAGTTATAGTAGTAATAGTAATAATAGTAGTAGTCGTAGTCGTAGTAGTAGTAGTAATAATAATAATATTGATGATGATAATTATTATTATAATGTTTATTATAATAACAATTGTAGTGATAACTCCTTTTTAAGGGCAAGTCAAATGAATACACTTGTTAATAAAAACAATATTGTATTACACAATAATTTACAAAAACATAGTGCTTGGAAATATAAAAGGAATAATTATAATATAATAAATTACTGTCAGAGAACATGTATAATTCCTGAAAGTATTAATTATGCATATAAAAATTACATATTTAGTAATTACTTTTATTTAAAATATATAATATGTGGTACTAATTATGATATAAAACAAATGTTGTTATGTATAAAAAATGGTGAATATCGTTATTGTTTTAACAAGTTGTTATATATATTAGATATATATAAAAATATGTATTCTGTACATATGAAAACGTTTTGTAAAAATGCTATACAAAAATTAAGAAAACAATATGATGAGTTAATGAATGAATATTATATACCTGAGAAATTACGATTTAATTCAAGAAAAGATAATATTTATTGGAATAATGAATTATGTAATATCAAATATTATTATGAAAAAGGAAAATATGGTAGTAACAATCATATTGCAATGGATACATCTTTTAGTAGACATGAAGATAGTATGAGAAAAAGATGCATTTTTAAAAATAATAAATTATTTAATTTAATTTTTACAGAAATGATGGATTTTAAATATAATAATAAATTTCAAAGAATCATCTCTGAATATTTAAATGAATATATAAATGTGAATGGATTAAAAGGCCAGTTTATTAAATTTAAAAAATATTATAATACATTATATTATGATGTCTATAAAAAATTAAAAAATCAATTTGAAAAGAAATATTATACTTTGTTAAGAGGAGAATTTAAAATTAGAAAAGATTTTTTTAAAAAATTACAAGAAAATTTTAAGCAAAAAGTATTATATAAATTAAATAAAGAATTATTTTATTTATATGATCAAAAATTAAAAAGTAATTATTATTTTAATTATATGATGACAAATAAATTAAATATGTCTGTTCGAACTTACTTTTGTAATTGTCAATATTTCATATCAGATATATTAAAAAAAGTGATAATAACATATAGAGAAAAAGGATATGAAGAACAAGTAAATTATCATTTATTTTGTTTAATAGATATAATGAATTATATATATATGAAAAATAAAAATAAATGGACAAATCGATTTATGTTATTGAATAATTCTTTTAATAATAAAGAACAATCCAAAAATATGATTGAATTAATTCAAAATATAATGTATCATAATTCGAAATTAACAAAAAAAAATCCTTTTGAAATTAATCAAAATTATAATGAAAATTTAGTTATTTTATCTTGTATTATTAGAAAAGAGAAATATTTATTTTATAAACTTTTATATTTTCAATGTTTTAGTTCAGGACAAGTTCAATTAATATCTGTTATGTTATATTTTATTAAAATGTTTGAATACTTATTTAATTTTAGAAAAGAAGAGAATGATGATTTAATAAAGTATGATCATGATATAAATAGATTAAAATATGAAGAAATAAATGAAGGAGATGATGATAATATATTTGCAAATTTTAAATATTATAATAAAAGTTTGGAAAATATATTTAATATCACAGAAAATATTTATATAAAAAATCACAAAAATTTATTACATTTTATAAATACACAAAAGATTAAAAGATTATCAGAGTATGTATTTAATTCTACAGGCAAATCATCAACATATGAAAAAAAAATAATTAAAAATAATAAAAAAAAAAATATAAAATATGATGCATTTATATATTTACAAAATTGTCATTTCATATTAGGAAATGAATTATTAATGGATGCTATACAAATATGTAACAAGGCAACAAACAATAATTATAATTATTTAAAAACAGAAATGAAAGTAAATACAAGAAATGTATACTATAGTATATATGAAAAAAATCATCCATCTTTGAAAAAAAAAAGATTTACAACATATACAAATCAATCATATATAAAATCAAAATATAATACTAGACAAAAATTTATTGAAGATATATTAAGTAAGGAAACCTTAATAACAACAGATCATTTCCATTATTTATCAAGCTCTCATTTTATGAACCATTTAAATAGTAAAAATACTTCTATATTCAAAGAAAAAATCAAACCAGTGAATATCAAGAAAGCAATGCTTGTATATAAAAATATGATTTATTTTGTTTGTAGATTTTTAATAAGTAAAACATTTTGCGATAATAGTACCATATTTAATATATATGTAAACCATGATAATACTATGCAAGATATTAATACCTTACAATATTTAAAAAATAATCGATTTAAATTATTAACCATAAATAAAAATATAAATTCATCAAAAAATGATGGAGATCTGTCGATACAACATGAATATTATAATAATCCAACAAATAGTCAAGATGAAAATATAGAAGAATATCATCAATTTAATCATTCTGAAAATAATAGTATTCATAGTAGTAACAATATAGATGGTTATAATAATATGAATAATGATATTATCAAAAGAAGAAATAAAATGAATAAAAAAATTTATATTTCAAGACCTAAAGGGTCAGGCAAACAATATCCTCTCATAAGAAAAATTGATTTAAAAAGAAAAAAATTACAATATACTAATCAAATGAATAAAGATTTTAAAAATTTAATAACAAGTACATATATAACACAACAAAATAAACAAATATTTTATCGTATTAGTTTAATTGATCTTTCTATCAAATCTTTAAAAAAAATGGACTACTGGAAAAATCAAATGGATAATATAATATCTATATATAATAAATTTTGTACAAATTAAGCACCAGCCAATAAACACATATATATATATATATATATATATATATATATATATATATATATATATGTATATATTATTTAATTGTTATTTTTTAATTTTTTTTTAATTAGTTTATATATATGTCTTATATATTATATATATATAGTTGATGTTTGATTTATTTGTGATTTGTATAACTTTATTAATAGGGTTTGTTTTTTTAAATTTATATATGATATAATTTAAACTTTTCATTTTTTAATTTTAAAGTTAACATATATATATATATATATATATATATATATATATAAAAGAATAATTGTTCTTTATATGCAAAAATATATATTCCTTTAAAAATATTAAAATTTACGGGGGTTGGGCTTTATGCATAAATAATAATAATAATAATACTATTTATTTAACAAATAAATAAAATAAAAAATATATTTGTGAGCATAATATATTATTATATTTATATATTTTAAAAATAAAATGCATAGGTCTTTTAAAATATTTATATTGTATATAATTTTATTTAGGCATATTATAAAAAAAAAAAAAAAAAAAAAAAAAAAATCTTCATTTTGAAAATAAAAAAAAAAAATATGTATGTATTATACATATATTTTTTATTACATATTAGGTAAATATCTATATATATATATATATGTATATTTTTTTTTTTTTTTTTTTTCTTTTTCTTTTTTAAATTAATATATTTGTTAAATGTTCTAAATTAAAATATAAATATAAATATAAAGAACTATTTGAAGAAGTAAAGAGAAAAATATTTATATCATCTGTGATAAATATGACAATGGCAAAATAAATAAAATAAAATAATATATATATAAATATACATATATATATATATTTATTATTTCATTTCATTTTATTTTTCATTTCACTTTATTTTTCTTTCCATTTCATTTTTCTTTTCATTTCATTTTTCATTTAATGTTTGAATGATGAAGAAGAGTAGTAAAGGGCGGATAAAGCTAAAAATACAAATAAACGCAGAAGACGAAGAAGAAGAAAAAAATGAAAGCATAATACATGAGAATAAAAATAAAAAAAAGAAAGGATCTGATATTAGTGATGATAATGATGAGAGTATAGAAAAATTAAAAGATATGGATAATAGCTATACATCTGATAGAAAACAAAAAGAAGATAATGATTTAGAAAAAAAAATAATATCGATAATATCTCAGTTGACAAAAATAACTTGTATATGTGAAGATAAAAAAAATAATATGAATAATTTAGAGAATGAAAAAATATGTAAAAAATTAATAAAACAAATGTATAAATATGAAAAATATTTATTACAATTTAATAATTATATTAATGATAATAAAAATCATCATTTAGATGATATAACATTTCCAAATGGTTTAATAAAAGCTGTAGATAATTATATAAATCCGAATGTATGGATTTATAAATATTTATTATTAGAAACTAAAAAACAAAATGATTCTTATCGTAATTTCATACAAAATATTTCAACTTTTGATAGTACTTTAAAACATAAAATTTTAAATGATGATGCTATCGATCTAGTAAATCCAGTCTATCCACCTATAGACCAAAATATTTCGAATACTCTTAATAATACTGAACAAAAAAATTATTATAAAAATGTGCATATACCCAAAGAGTTGTCTCATTATTATTTACAAAGCAGAAACAAAGCAAAAGAGGATTAAAAAAATAAAAAATTATTAAAAAAAAAAAAAAAAAAAAAAAAAAAAAAAATCTTTTAATGGAAATATATAAAGCAACAGAAATGAAAAATAGTAAATATTGATATATATATATATATGTATATTTAAATTATTTATGTGCTTTTATACATTTATCTTTCACCTGATATCTTTTTTTTTCTTTTTTTTTTTGTATATATTTTTGTCTTGTTTTTTTGTCGTCTCATAATATATATATATATATATATATATATTTATATTTATATGGATGTATTTCCTTTTTTATGTATCAGTTTTTAATTTAAAAAAGAAAACAAAAAAATTCACTTATGAATTCCACTTGTATTTATTCAACAATTAAAATGTCAAAATAAAAGAACTATAATAATTTAAAAAAGATTCATTCAAATTTTTTTTTTTTTTTTTTTTTTGTTTACATGATGACACGGAAAATATATATTGTTTTATTAACATAATTAAGAAATAAAATAATATACAAGTGATTTGTATTGCCTTTGTAATTTTTAATGATCCTTAAAAAATATAAGATAAATAAATAAATATATACATATATATATATATATATATATATATATATATATATATATATATATTTTTAAATCCTATAAGATTCTTTAATTATATAATATATTAAAGTAACAATTTTATTGTAATAAAATTTATGTAACACATAAAATTTGAATACATATTAAATTTCTATACATGTTATGATTTTTCAAATATTTTGTATATACACAAATTTTGTTCTCTTATATTTCTTTATGAAAACCATAAGATTCTTTTTTAAAGTTTTCTTTTATAAAAAATATTTCTTTAAATTTCAATTTGAAAAAGGAATGTATTAATTATGTATGAACCTTTTATATTTACATTATAGAAGTATATATACCATCTATTATATTATATATATATATAATATGTATTTTATTTTATTTTATTTTATTATATTTTTTCTTTTCTATGTATGTTATTGAATTTATTATATATAATATAAATACTTCATATATACATATATAAAATATGTATGTATTTTACATAATTTATAAAAATGTGCATAAAAAAAATATATATATGATACATATAAATATAATATATAAAAAATATATATATATAATTATATATATTTTAATAACACATGATATTATTTAAAGTTTTATTTTTTTTGATAAATGAAATATATATATATATATATATATATATATATATATATATATATAAAATATAAAATATATGATATATATATATATAAATATATTAATTCTTTTTTATATAAAATAATAAGAATATAAAAATTTTCTTTTCATGCGTTTATTACAAAGTCACACAAAAATAAACTCATAAATATATATAAATATAAATATATATAAATATAAATATAAATATATAAATATATATATGTTTATATATTTATACATATATTTATATATATATAACATATATAATATTATATATGCACAATAAATTTTGTAGAAGGGCAAAAATAAAAAAAAAATATATATATATTATATATAACATATTATATAATTTATTATACATATATTTTTTTTATAAATAATATTATTTAATTTATATTTTATTATTTTATTATTTTTATTTTTTTTTTTTTTTATATATAATTTAAATGTTTACATTTTTCTTTTTTCTTTTATAAATAAATATTTTACATTTAAAATTAATAGATTGTTGAATTACATAATAATATTATACATATATATATATAATAAATATATATTTGGAATTATTTCTTTTTTCATGTAATGTTTTAATAATTTTTTCTTCATCATATATATATATAATAAGATAATAATATTTATATATATATATATAATATGTTTTTATAACTTTTTGATAACATTTTTACATCCCTTGTATATTATATTATGCTTCATTTAATTAATATTATATAAAAGCAAAAAAAAAAAAAAAAAAAAAAAAAAAAACAGAGGTATTATATAAACATATAAATATACATATATATATATATATAATATAAGTTATTCTTCATCAATTTTTTAAAAAAGGGATATACATGTTTATAAATATATAACATATATATATATATATATTAATAAGGGAAATCAGAAAAAAGTAAAATAAAGAAAAAAAAAAAAAAAAAACAGAAAAAAATAGATAAGCCAAAAGGAAAAATTAAAAAAAAAAAAAAGAAAAAGAAAGGTACAGTAATATATATATATAAATAAACATTATAATATATATATATATATAATGTTATAATTAATATATTTTATATTTATGTGTTTTAAAATAATAGTGTTTGAGTGTGAATTAACCAAAAAAAGGAATAAAAAAAAAATTGCCGAATTTTTATAACTATTATATTATATATATATATATATATATATATATTTTTAATTTCTTCCTTTTTTTTTTTTTTTTTTTTTTTTTTTTTTATTTACTCTCATTTTTTTATTTCTATTTCCTTTTTTTTTTTTTTTTTTTTTTCCCACATTTGTGTTTATATATATATATATATGTATATGTTAATATACAAATTTTGAAAATGCCATCAAATTAATATATGTAAAGAAAAAAAGAAAAACATTATAAGCACAACTGAGATGGAAATTATATAAATATAATTAGAATTAGAATTATAATTAGAATTTCATATTTTTTTTTATTCCATATATTTTATTTTATACCTTTTATTTTATTTCATATTTTTTTTTAATTTTAATTTTATGAGAAAAAAAGCCAACATTATGATATTTGGATAATGAGAAAGAAGTAAATAATTTTTACGTGACAAGATAGAAAATATAAAAAAAGAGAATTATAATCATATCAAAAATTATAATATTAATTGTAATATTACTAATATTTTATAATAACAAATTTATATTGTGTAAAATAATAATATAATATTATATAATATAATATAATATAATAAAAAAAAAAAAAAAATTGGGGCAGAATTATTTAAGAAAAATTAAATTAAATATTACAATTTAACAAATATAAAACCAAAGTGTTGTAATACTTACACATTTATTAGAACATATAAAGGAGAAATATTTTTTTTTTTTTTTTTTTTTTTTTTTTTTTTTTTTTTTTGTCCATATGGAAAATAAAGAAAATAAAAGAAGAGGTTTTTTAAAAAATTGGAATATTAATTATTTGTCAACAAATTTTAATAATTTTATAAAACATAACGAAAACACGCATAATACAAAACATGATCAAAAAGATGAACATGTTGATGATATCAAAACAAATAATATATATGATAATAATATAAAATTTATAAAAGAAAAAATGAAAGAAAATAATAATAATAATAATATAAATAATAATATTAATATAAAATTATCATCTTCTATATCTAATAAAGATTATTATGATACCTTAAATCATAATATTAAAGATTGTATACATGTAATGAATGATTCTAATTCTAGTACCAATAAACATACTTCCTATTTGGATTTCTGTGAAGCATGGTCAAAATTTAAATTTAGGAATTTAGCTAGTCATGCAAATGATCAAATAAACAAAGACAATCCAAGTTATAAAAATGGAGGAGAACCACAAAATAATGGATTTACAAAGAAAAATTCATGTGATAATAAAGGTTTCTTAAATTGTAGTACAGCAAATAATATCTCCAGCAGTAATTATTTGAATACTCATAATAATATCAATCATTATACTAATCGTGATCATAACAATATTGATAATAAGAATAATAAGAATAATCACCATCATAGTAATAATAACAACATTAATAATTATAGCAATAATAACGATAATAATAATAATAATAATAATAGTAATAATAATAATAATCATAACAATAATCATAACAATAATCATAATAATAATAATGATGGTAATCATTTTAATCGTCACAATAATTATAATAACAATCATATGAATAATTATAATGGTCATAATAATAATAATGATGATGATGATAACGGTGATCATAGTGATAATAATAACAAAAGAAATAATACGTTTTATAAAAATAATGATGCCTCTTCAGTTTCCTCATCATCTTCTATATCCTCATCTTCCTCATTTGTTTCAAATGATCCTTATTCAGCAAATAATCCAAAAAGAAATAATGAGCAATGTAAGAGGAAAAAAAAAAAAAAAAAGGAAAAAGAAAATAACAACAACAATAATAATAATAATCATAATAATAATAATAATAATAATAATAACTGCCCAGATATGGACACGTATAATAATAATATCGGTGTAATGAATAATATGAATAATAATATGGAAAGTAATATGAGGAGTGATGCACATACACATCATAACCATATTAATGGAAGAAATAGTTATAATAATAGTTGTGGTATACAACATAATTATAATAATAATTACAATCATTATGAACATAATAATTCAAATGATAGTTCTGCAAGAAGTGAAAGAAGAAATAGCTTAAATAATTTTAATTTCAGAAAGGGTTCATCAAATGATAATAGTGAATTTTATAATAATAAAGATCATTCTAATGATTTAATAAATAATCATCCTATTCATCATATGAATAGTACAAGTCATAGTATGAATAATAATACAAGTCATCATATAAATTATTCCAGTCATAATGTTATGAATAAAAATTGTGGAAATAAAAGAAATTATACATCTAACAATTCTGGGGATTATAATGAGAGCGTAAAAAGTAACAACTATTATAATCATGCAGGTAATAATACGAATTATTATAATAGTAATAAAAATAGTGCTTCAAGTGAAAATTTAAATAAACTCATAAAAAAAACAGCAGAGACAGGAGAAGGAGATAATTTAAAAGATTCTATTGATAAGACAGAAGAAGTGGAAAAAAAAAATCCAAATATGATAAATATTGAAATGTTAAATCCAGAAGATAGAAAAAAAGAAGCTGAGAAATATAAAGTATTAGGAAATCAAAGTTATAAATTAGGTTATTTTGAATCAGCTATTGATTATTATACTAAAGCTATACAATATGATAACACTAATCATGTATATTATACTAATAGAGCTTTATGCTATAAAAAACAAAAATTATGGAAACTAGCTAATATGGATGCTAGACAAGCATTAAATTTAGAAGAAGAATCAGTTAAGGCTCATTTTATTCTTGGACTCACTTTATTACATTTAAATAGTTTAGAAGAAGGATTAAAAAAATTAACAAAGGCAAAAACTCTATCAAGCTATTTAAAAGATTCAAATGAAAGTGAAATTAATAGATATATTATGCAAGCCAAAAAATTAATTTATTTACGTGATGAACAAAATAAACAATTGTCCTACACAGAATTACAATCCTTTTTTATTGATAAAATCAATTTATTAAACCAAATAGGATATATAACCAATGAAGAAAAATCTTTAAGAATACAACAAACGGAAGGAATTTTTAAAGAATTATTAGATTCCTTTCAAAAAAAACAAGTACCAGATTATTTATGTTGTAAAATATCTATGTGCTTAATGAATGAACCTGTTATAACTCCTAGTGGTATGACGTATGATAAAATATTCTTATATGAACATGTAAAACATAATGGTTCCTTTGATCCTGTCAGCAGGGAACAATTTTCTATACGTGAAGTTATTCCAAACTATGCTATAAAAGAAGCAACAGAGCACTTTTTGAAAGCAAATCCATGGGCCTTCGAGGAATGACCATTCAAAACAAAGTACTTCAGGAAGAAAAAAAAAAAAAAGAAAAAAAAAAAAAACTTGTATCGTAATTGTAATTTTTTTTTTTTTTTTTTTTTATTTTATTTTTTTCTTTCTTTAACATATTTTTGTGTTTTTATTTTATTTTCTCCCTATATATATATATATTTATTTATATTTATATATAAGGAAATATATATACGTGGCAATTTCTTTTAAATTTCCATTTATTCTTATATGTATATACGTTTATATAACATAAAAAAAATATATATTTATTTTTTTTTTTATATAATATCATATTTTTATGTTGCTCTAATTACGAACACATTAGTTATGTATTATTTTTACCATGTAATTAATTTATTTATTTTTCTTTTTTTATAATTTTCAAATCTATGATGAGGAAATGAAAAATAAAAGAAAAAAAAGTAATGTATATATACAAACATGTATATTATATATATATATATATATATATATATATATATTATATATGTTATGTTGTATATGTATGTGTTTTTTTCTTTTTTTTTTTTTTTTTTTTTTTGCTTTTTTTATTTTTTCCTTTCTGATAATTAATAATAAATATCTCTTTATTATATGTATATATTCCTTTTAATTTGAAAATCTAATAGGATTTTAACTTATTTTTTTAATTGTATCTAAATCTTTTGACCTGTAAAAATTATTACTATAACATATATATAAGCATAAAAAGCTTATACATATTAATTCATATAAAAAGAACACAAATGGTATGAGAATAATAAGTTTTCAAAATCCACTTTATTCTATATTTTAAATGTATTTAACACATATGTATAAATTACTTAAATTTTATGAGAATCATGTTTTTGTAATCCTAATTATAAAAAAAAATAAAATAAATAAATTCAAAATGGTAAAAGAAATATATTAAGATTAAAAAAAATGTGTATTCTTTGAATAAAAAATATTACATATATTACTCTATGGCACAATAAATAAGCTCCCTTATGTTCATAAATATTTAAAAAAAAAAAAAATAATATAAATATATTATATATATATTATATATATATAAAAAAAAAAAAATATATATATATATAATAAAATAAAGTATAAAAAAAATATATATATATTATATATATATTATATATATATATCATTATTTTATATTTTATATATATTCATTAAATGATAAATTTGTATAACAAAAAAAAAAAAAAAAAAAAAAAGATGGAAATCAAACCCCTATTATAATTTTCTTTATCATCATAGTATTATCTTATCAATTTTATAATATATTTACATAACATATATTTTTATATTTATTTTTCTACTTTTGTGTATTTGGCAATGAGAAATTATGATTATTTTCTTTAAAATAGTTGTATTTATACTACACTTGTTTTATATCATAGGAATTATAATTTTATTTTTAGACCATGTACAGTCTTCTAAATTGAATATTGTGTACAAGCCAAATGGTAGTTTTTCAAAAGCCTTGTTCATAAATAATTTGTTTGATTTCAAGGAAAAATTTAAGAACAATTTTGCTAAGAAACGAAAGAAAAATGATATAAATTATTTCAATGGTAATTATAAAAGGAACAATTCAAATACTGATTTTAATTTATTTATTGAATCGTTCAATAAAAAAAATACTTTTATTAAACCAATATATGTAACTTTTCAAGATGATATGAATAAAAGTGTAGCTAGCCAAAATGAACTTCTCCCCCCCCCAAAAAAAAAAAAAAAAAATTCTGAACAAAACCAGCTATTTTTGAAAAGTACGAAACAAAAAGATATTCATGAAATGACTATTGATGAGGAAATTGAAAATTATGATAACATACAAATGGATGAAGAAGAAATGAATAAAGAGGATTATAAAGAAAGTGATAATAATGATATAAATAATAATAATAATAATAATTATAGTAATGATAAAAATAATAATTATTATTTTAAAAATATGGATGATAGTGAATATGATTTGATTAATGATTATATCTTATTAAAAAAAAACGGATTAACTATAAAAGAATTAATGGAACAAGGGAAATGGGCTTGTCCAAAAGAGAATTTAAAAATGATAAGAGAACGTGTTAATTCAAAAATTAATTGGAATTATATTTTGAAGAAAAACAATGAACTACTTAATGATAATGTAGACAAAATATATCATGGGATATATAAAAAAGAAAATGTGGATGATTTATTATTTGTTTTTGATACGTATCCATATAATTATTTAAATATTACTATGAGTGTTTTTTCTCTTTACAAATTTGCAAATAGTTATCTAAACGAGAAGAAAGAAAAAATGAATAGTGTAAATGAAAAGAAACATGGCTTTTTTAATAATATATCTAGTAAAAATTTTTTGATAAAAGAAGAAGAAGAAGAAAAAAAAAAAAAACATGATATGGAATATATAAATGAACATATAAATATAAAACATAATGACAATAAATCAAGATATAATGAAAAAAAGGATTCATATGATGATAACTTTTTTGCTTTAGAAAATATACACGATGATGTTGGTGATAATAATATTTTTAAAATAAAAGAAGAAAGAAAACGATTAAATTATATTACAACAAATAGAAATTTTCAAAGAATTGTTGGTTCAATTAATAAACATTTAAAAATTATCTATAGAATATTTTCATCTAATGAAAAATTATCTTCTTATGAAAAAAATAAAAATGTTTACAAATATATTCCTTATATAAATATTAAAGATATTATTATTATTTTAAAATCGTTCTGTATATTAAAATATGATCATGCAAATATATATAAATATATATATTTTTTTATTGTTCATTTTATTGATAAATTTGATCTATATAATTTATGTCAAGCAGTCCATTTATGTATTATTAAAAAAATATATATCAAACCATTATATCAAAACTTTATAAAATATTTAGAGAAAATTTTTGAACAAGGGAAAAACGATTATATAGGAAAAATGCAACAATCTCAAAATAATACATCTGTTTCTTTAAATGAAAAAAAAAAAAGAGACACACATGAGGAATTACATGATCATCATAATACTACTAATAAAAATAATGTTAAAACAGATATTCTATTGAATATACCATATGATAATAATAGAAATAACTTATGTAAAAACATGATCTCTTTATATGATCATATAAATATTAAAGATTTTTATAATAACATAGAAAACATTTTAGAAGGATATTCTTCTAATTCTTACAATTATTATACATCACCTTTATATGCGAATAAATTTAATTATTATATATATCATTCTTGTAATTACTCTAATATTAACAATGCTTTAGATGATGAGGAGCAAAAAAAAGAGAAAGAAAAAGATGTAAAAAGTTTTATGACCAAAGATATGAGAAAAGAGAAAGAAAGTTTTATTGAAGAGAGTAGTAATAAGGATATAACAATAAATCAAAATAATAATAAATGGGATAATAAAATAGATAATAGAAAGGATATTAATTTATATGTATATATTTTATATGTTTTATCTAAATTTCCATATAGTAATGTAAATATAATAAATAAAATTATTTCATATATAATACAAGATATACATAATTTATCAATAGACGAATTAATATTAACTTTTTATAGTATAGCAGAGCTAGAATATGAGGATCATGAGGTCCAAAATTATTTATATCTCTTAATATTTCAGCGATTACATTTTTTGAATTATAGAAATAATGACACACTTTTGAAGTTAATAAAATCGTTATATTTGACAAACAATTTGGATATGGTATATGATAATGATACAGATATAGAAAATGTTGTTCAATATGTGGATGAAAAAGAAAGTAAAAAGGAAACACAACAACAGCAACAACAACAACAAGAAAAACCAAAGAAGAAAAAATGTAATGATAAGGATGATGAAAAAAAAGAAGAACTTAATCATATAGATAATGAAGATAATAACTTGTTTAGTAAAAAAAATGGTGATTATAAGAACCATACAAAAATATATCATGGCAATAGTTTTATAGAACATATAAATAAGGATGAAAATAATAAAATGGAAAGTATAAAAATTTTAATGATATATGTTATATCAAAGATGATATTAAAAAATGTAAATAATTATAGTCCTATTGAATTAGTAGATATTATTAGATATATGTCTGCATTTAAATTTATAAATAAAGAATTATTTTCTTTTGTATACAGTTTACCATTTTTTAAAAATTTAAATGAAGATGTATTAAATTATTATAAAAATCATGTCTATTTTAATCAATCCTATTATGCATATACAAAAAATAATAATATAAATACACCTATAGAAATTATGTTATGTAAATTATATCAGTCCTATTTATCATATAATATGTATATAAAACAAATTGACAATAGTTATATAAAAAATGTATTAAAGGATGATATTATTAAAAATATATATAAAAGAAATAATGAACAAATAAATTTTATACAATTTGATGATTCTATATTACAAATATTAAAAAAGACATATTTAAATAATATGAAAATATCTTCATATGCATCTTCTTCATTACATTATGAAATAGCAGATATAATAAATAAAGATTTTAAAATACCTTGTCATGTGGAATATAAAACCCCCAATGGATTAATAATAGATATAGCTATATTATATGAGGACATCAAAAAAATAAATCCCTCATGTCCATTCTTTAAAAATATTGCAATCGAAATTAATGGTCCATTCCATTACAAAACAAAATCTTTGAACAAGAATTTTCCGTTGATCAATACAAAGACTATTTTAAAAAAGAGGTACACATAAATGTGGCAATTCACACCACATATGAATGAACAAATAAATAAATATATATATATATATATAATATATATGTGTGTATATTTTATTTTTTTTTTTAACTTTTTAGGCTATTACAATTTGAAAACTGGGATGTTATATCTTTTCCCTTTTGGGAAATCAAGCCATGGTATAAAATATAAATATATTATAAATAAATAAATATATATATATATTTATATATATACATACATATTTATATGAATGCTTTTATTTTTTTGTTTAATTTTTTATAGGTTTAGTAAAACGAGGAAAGAAAGTTACATATTAAAAATGTTACCCGAGAAACTCAAAACGTTTTTTAAATAATTAAAATGGAGTATTAATATGATATATTATATATATATATCATTTATTTTAAATTTTTTTGGTTATTTTTTAAAAATATATATGTTCACATAAATATATAAATATATATTATTTTTATTAATAAGACCTTTTGTATTATATGTACATATATTATATATATATTATATATATATATATATATATATATATTTTTTTTTTTTTTTTTTTTTTTGTTTCAAACGAAATTTATTTAATAAAGAAAAAAGTGAAATAAAAATTATAATACCTTATATATATTATTACTATAAAAAAAAAAATATATATATTTAATTTTCTCCTGCCAATTTTGTACTGTCGTTTTTTTATATATATATTTTTATAACAAGAAATGTTCAATATATATTTTTTCTTATGAGATATCATAATAAATATAAATAATAAGTATAATTATATAATTAAAATATTATTTATTTTGAATTTTAAAAATTAAGAAAATATATTTTTTATAGTGTCACAAATATATAAATAAAATAATATATATATAAGTATATACATGGTAATATATATTATATATATATAGATGGATTTTATTTTTTATTTTTTTGTTACCTTTTTGGTATCGATATATTTATATATATATTAATAATATGTATAAAAATTTATTTATTTAAATATATTTTATTTTATTTTATATAATATAATAATTTAAATTTTTGAAATCATTATATGAAAAATATAATTCTTTTTTTGTAATGATTATTCTTTAAAAAAAAAAAAAAAAAAAAAAAATATTAATATTAATATTTATTTATAAGAATAAATGGAAGAAAAAAAATATATAATGATAAAATAAAAATAATTAAGAGGCATTATATTTTTTATGAGTATATATTCTTTTACGAAATTTTAAAATTGTGATTAGTATTTAAAAATAAAATATATAATATATATATATATATATATATATATATTTATATATTTATTTATATATATATATATTTTTTTTTTTTTTTTTTTTTTTTTTTTTTTTTTTTTTGTGCGATGCCGCAAAATGATTATATCGAATTACACCGTAAGAGGTATGGATACCGATTTGACCATTTCGAAAAAGTAAGAAAAAAGGAAGCGAGAAAAGTTCATAAGGATTCTTTGAAAGCTAAAAAATTAAGAGGAATAAAAGCAAAAATATATAATAAGAAGAAATATACAGAAAAAGTAAATCTTAAGAAAACATTAAAATCACATGAATTAAAAGATATTAAGAGTTCTGAAACTTTAAAAGATGATAATGGATTACCATCCTATTTATTAGATCGTCAACAAACAAAACAAACTCAAATATTGACTAACCTTATAAAACAGAAAAGAAAAAGTAAATGTGGAAAATGGCAATTACCTATACCTAAAATACAAGCTTTAAATGAAGCTGAAATGTTAAGAGTTGTGAAATCAGGAAAAAGAAGAAGAAAGACATGGAAAAGATTAATAGATAAAATATCATTTGTAGGTAATGATTTCACAAGAAAAAATCCTAAATTTGAAAGATATATACGTCCAAGTAGTTTAAGATTTAAAAAAGCTAATGTTTATCATAGTGAATTGAAATCCACATTCTCTTTAGATATTATTAGTGTTAAAGTCAATCCACAATCAAATCTTTATACAAATCTTGGTATTATAACTAAAGGTACCATTATAGAAGTTAATGTAAGTGAATTAGGTTTAGTTACACAATCAGGAAAAGTTATATGGGCAAAATTTGCTCAAGTTACAAATAATCCAGAGCTAGATGGTTGTATTAATGCAACATTATTAGTATAAAAATATGTATATATATATGTGAACATGTATATATATATTGTGGTATTTATTTTATATTTTATTTTTTATAGTATTTAATCATTTCACCCTTTGTAATTAAAAAAAAATTATATATATTATATAAATATGTATATGTTGATATATTTATCCTTTTTATAATAAAATGGATGGAAATTTTATAAATCATATATATTATATATATAATAAAACCATTTGAACTCTTTTTTTTTTTTTAAAACGTGTTAATATTTTATATAATAATATTTTTTCTTAATCATTTAATTAGAAACTTATTTCTTTGGAAATATTTTTAATTTATTTATTGGTAATCTTTTTTTTTTTTTTTTTTTTTTTTTTTTTAAATGTCACCTCCAAATTATTTTTATACGCACAATGTTAGTACAACATAAAGGACACTTCCTGCTCTTATAATGAGTATTTTTTTTTTTTTTTTTTTTTTTTTAAATGTCACCTCCAAATAATTTTTATACGCACAATGTTAGTACAACATAAAGGACACTTCCTGCTCTTATGAGTATTTTTTTTTTTTTTTTTTTTTTTTTTTTTTTTTTTCTTTCTGGAATAATATAATAATATATATGTGCGCGTATGTACATAAAATAAAATTGCAAAATATACAAAATATAGAATATATACATTTTATATAAAATGTTTGAAAAAAATATATTAAAATTATAAATTTTTTTATTTTTTTGCGGTATATATATGAAAAATGTTATATTCGCTGAGCATTAGGTATTTATAAAATA
The DNA here is from genome assembly GCF_900097015.1 of Plasmodium sp. gorilla clade G2. Classification (NCBI taxonomy): domain Eukaryota; phylum Apicomplexa; class Aconoidasida; order Haemosporida; family Plasmodiidae; genus Plasmodium; species Plasmodium adleri (nom. inval.). The sequence continues at coordinate 316,305 of NC_041699.1, forward strand.
TATGCGAAGGTGAAAAAAAATAGAGTGCTTATTTTGTGGAATTATAGGAAGAAAAAAAATAAAACATAAAAAAAAAAAAAAAAAAAAAAAAAAAAGATAAATACATATAAGCATATATATATATATATATATATATATATATATATATATATTTATGTATATATATTTTCCTACGTGGGGGTTACCATATATTTATATGTATATACGCCATTGTATATATATGAGGACTAGCTTTTTATAGTTCATCATTATCACACGTATAACTATGGAAAATATATTCTGCAATGAAAAAGAATTTCATGTAGGTGATAGAATCTTCACTTGCAATTTTAATTCCCATAATAACAAAGAAAATGAACAAGATGGCAACATACTTATGAATGAAAAGAATAAAAAAAATTATGAAAATACAATTGAAAATGCAGAAAAATTATACGATTCAGATGAAGAAGTTGTTGATAAAAACTTGAAAATCTATTTATTTAATGAAGATATAGGAATAAAAATTGGAACGATTAGATATATTGGAACGTTGAAAAATCATCCTTCTCAAAATAAAATATTTTATGGTATTGAATGGGATAATGAAATTAGTGGGAAAAATTATGGGAAATTTAAAGAAGACATTTATTTTTATCCTATTCAATATCTTAAAAGAGAATATACAAAAATGTGTTATATGAAAATAAAGGAGGGATTAAATAATGTAAACGTTGATAATAATATAAGTGATAACATTATAAATGATAATAAAACAAAAGTTCATGATTACATAATGAACGATGATAAAATATTAAATAATGATTACATAATGAAGGATGATAAAATATTAAATAATGATTACATAATGAAAGATGATAATTGTGATAATAACCCTTTTGAAAACTTTCATAATATACATAATGATGAAAAAACAAAAAAAATTTGTGAAAAATTTTTAAATGTTAATCTTAATATTAAACCATGCTCCTTTTTAACATTCGAAAATATACACGTTGGTATTACCTTCATACAAGCTCTACATTTTCGTTACAATTATTTTCCAGATTTAGATTTATCTATCGAAGATTATCAAACTAAAAAAATTAAAAAAGTAATTTTTTCAGGAGAAATGAAAGTTCGAAATTATTTCAAAAATTTTTATGAATTAAAAAATATAACATTAAATAAATGTTTAATATATACCTCTGGTATTACCAATAATTTAATTTTTAATAATTTACATAGTTTATCTCTATGTGGAAATCTTCTTAGTAACTGGTTAGAAATTTTTAAAATAATAAAACTAGCTAATAAATTAACTTACCTGAACGTGTCAGATAATAAATTATCTCCCATCTCTTTGCAATGTGTTCTTTTAAAAAATTTAGTATCTGAATGTAATGAAATAAAGAATAAATGTGATACAAATGATAATAATACAAATAAATATGATTATATTAATAATAATACAGAAGAACATTGTACAATGTCAGAATTAATTTATTTTGAACAAATAAAAGAATTATGTATTGATAACACACTTATTAGCTGGGATGATGTTTTAATTTTATCTTTTATTTTTCCAAATGTTGAAATATTAAGTTTGAAAAAAAATTATATAAACAATATTAATATTAAAAATTTAAAAGTTTCAAAAAATTCAATTATATACAAATATTTGACCAACACAACGTATAGGAATTTATATGGTCTACATAATATAATAAATGACAATCCATCTTATGGCCTAACTAATATAAATGACAAAAATGGTAATAGTAATAATAATAATATATATACTTATAAAGAAAAAAATATACATAACATACCAAATTGTAATTCAAATACTTTTATGTCTGATGGAAATAAACGCGAATGTGTAAATTATTCATATAATAATGATCATCATTTTTTTAATTCCCAACCAGCTGATGACTGTTCAGGTAAAAACATGAACAAGTCAGGTGAAAGTGATACTACAAAAAATGAGATATTATTTCCTTACAAGTTTGGAATGTTTACTAAATTACGAAAAATAGTACTTAATGATAATTATTTGTATGATTATGAAGATTTATTTAATTTTGTTTATCACATCAATTCTATACAATCCATATTTTTAAATAATAATAAATTCAGCGATAATACAAAATTAATAGATATTGTATATAATATATGTATTGAAGATTTGAACTATAAAATGAATGAAAATATTGAACCTCTTGACAAATTTGAAATAATAAATCAGAAATTTAATCATTTAAAAGAATTTTTATTTGATAATAATGAAGTACAAAATTATGAAACCTTGAGAGATTTGTTTTATATATTTTATGATATTGAAATATTGAAAATACAAAATAAGCAAAAACATATGAAAGACAGAAAAAATCTACGATATATATTTATATCCATAATGCCTAAGCTTAAAATATTAAATCATAGTTCAATAAATAAAAACGAGAGAATAAATTCGGAGAGGTTTTTTATATCTTTATATCAGAGGGATAATATTACAAAGGTGTTTAATGAAGAGGTTTTAAATAGGAGGCACAGTACAAGGTTGGAAAAGATACACTATGAGGCTACCAAGGGTAAAAATAAAAAAAAAAAATATATAAAATAACAAAAGAAAATATGCAGTGTTAAAAATAAGGCAAACATGAGATATAAGTTTGTATGGTTTATATATATATATATATATATATGTATATTTTTTTTTTTTTTTTTTTCTTATTTTTTAGATCACGAATATGAGGAAAAAGCCAAATGTATAAAAACAAACCTTATCAACATAACAATCATTCCAGAATTTTTAAACTCAGAAAAATTTGAAATTGTTAAGAAAAAGGTTAGTAAATATATGTACGTAAAAGATTTGAAATATTTATGTTCAAGATTATATTCTATACCTTTGCCAAGAATGCGATTATTTTACACTGATGAGGTAAACGTTTAAATAATAAAATAATATTATATGCATATGTGTTCTTTAATATTTATATAATTTACCCTTGTCTTAAAAATATCTTCTTCTTTTTTTTTTTCTACAGAATAATCCTATTTGCTTAGAAATTCTGGATACCAATGCAAATTTATACACTTACGGAATTGATAACAATTCAAAAATAAAAATAAAAATGGAAGAATGAAAATAAGTAGTTGTTAAATATATAAATTAATAATTATAAAGGAACTAAGGAATTTTTTTTTTTTTTTTTTTCCTTCATTTATTTAATAACATGTTATATGTTTAGTATAAATATATATATATATATATAAAGAAATATACATATATATACATATGAATAATTATATATTTTTTATTTTTTATTTTGTATGTGTATTATTTGGATAAAACATATTGATATATTATAATTAAAAATCTTTCTACTTTTATTATTATTTTTTTTTTAATATATTAACTTCGTGCTTTTTTAAAATTTTTTTTTTTGAATTTTTTTCTTTTTTTTTTTTTTTTTAAATATAATATTATATAAAAATTATAGAAACGAAAATATATGAAAAAATAAATTAAAATAAAGAATCAAATGAAAATTATGTCTCCAACATTATTTCTTAATTTAAAAATGACTAAAGAAATGTTAGTATAATTTGGTAGTATATATATAAAGACACAGTTGCTTGTTTAATTATATTATATTATTTATTTTTATTTTTTTTATTTTTTGCCAATGTATAGATATTACACATTGGCATTTTTTTATGTCTTTATTAATATGTAATATTACTATATATATATATATATATATATATATATATATATATATTTTAATTATAGGTGCTATAAAACCCATATAAGAAATAGCCAAGAAGAGTGCTGAAATTGATTTTGATGGACCCAATAAAAAAAGTAGATATAATCAAATGAAAAGATATAAAACATGAGAATATGATTTTTAAACTCAATATTATGTAATTTAAAAAAAAAAATATATATAAACAAATTAATTTATTATACAATAATAACTGGATGCTTGATCCTGTATAAGTTTGTGATATAATAAAAAGGTATATAAAAAATTTGAATAAACAAGTTAATTATATTAATATATAAAAAAAAAAAAAATATATATATATATATAATTATATATATATAATGTTGTATGCTCTTCTTTTGTGTTTCAAAAAATTTATAAAACTTTGTCCACTGAATAAATAATATTAGTTTTATTGTTATAAATGTAGAATTATAATTTTGTGCGGTAACATATTATTAATTTATTAATTTATTTTATTTTAATATTAACATGATCATTTTACATATATTTTATAAAATAAAATTTTTACAGTTTTCTTTCATATATATTATAACATAATAACTTATCCATCATATCAGCATGTGTTAAGATCATTCGTCGACAACAATATCTGTATAAGTTTAATTCATTCAATGCATCACATTTTGATAACCCTTCTTCCAGTTTCTTCTCATATACACTCCATAGGTTACCTATTAACTTGCCACATGTAAAACAACGTACAGGTATTATCATCTTATATAATATAAAGTTATTCAACAAAAAAAAATTAAAAAAATAAAAAAATAAATAAAGTATATAAAGCAAAATAAAAAAAATTATATAAATAAATAAAAATATATATGATATATTTATATATAATATTGTATTAATTTTTAATATATCATGATATTAATATAAATTTTTTTTTTTTTTTTTTTTTTTTGAGCCTTCTTTCAAAGGATATAAATATATTATTAAACATTATGCATTGATTAAAACATATTCTTATAATTTTATTTCACATATATATAATATATATATATATATATATATATATATATTTATTTATTTATTTATATAAGATGATTCCCATTCATATATTTTTTTTTTTTTATAGAGAAAAAAAATTAAAAAAAAAAACATCCATATTATAAGAAATAGAATATTTAAGAGATAAAATCTTAAATGATGCAATTTTATAAATAAGTATATTTTAAACTGTCATTATTTTAAAACGGAGAAATAATTAAAAAAAAAAAAAAAAAAAAAATATTATATAATATATATATAATATATTATGCATATTTCCTTTTTCTTTTTATTGTTTGCGCATGTACCTCAGTAGGTATAGACCCTTAAAAAAAAAATAGGCATATTTTTTAAATATACCATCAAAAAAAATTAATGTATTTTTTCATAAATATTATTATATTTAACTATATAAATTTTATGATAATATACAAAAATAAATAAATATATATATATATATATGTATTATTTCTTTTCATGTTAAAAATTGTATATATAATACAAAATATTTAAAACTTGTAATATTATTTTATAATATAATTACCATTCCACACATAAAAATATATATATTATATATTTATATGTTTATATTTATTTTTTCTTTTATAAGTTATATGCAACACAGTTCATATATGTTTCCACTTTAGAAAGAAGATGATAAAAGTTATGTTTGCATTTGTGTTGTTTTGTTTTTATGTTTTCTAAGAAATGTTCTTTTTTTTTATAAAGATTATCAGCAAAAGTATAAATATCATTATTTGATATGAACTGTTCAGAATATTGAAAAATGGTTGAAGCATATGTTGATGGTTTATGATTTATTCTATATTTTGAAGATGATGTTAATCTTATAATATTATTATTATTATGTTCGTTATTTATAATATTTTGATTTAATAGAGTAGATGAGTTTTTGATTTTTTTTTCTGAAGATTTATTTTTTTTATTTTTATGATATATATACATATGATACCAATCCTTTTCTTGTAATTCATTTATATTAATAGATGTTTTGATGTAATTATTATGTTTAATACCTTGTATTATATATGAAAAATCCAGACTAGGGTTATAGTTTAATATTTTATCTATAGGTATTAAATTTTTATTTACAATATGTGATAATGTTGTATAATCTTCTTTTTCTATATTTGAATTAATGACCATATTTTTTTTCTTCTCTTCTAAATATTCTACAAACATATCACCTTTTAAATTTTTTGATTTCTTTTTATAATTATAAAAAGCATCATATTCGATATGTAAATTATTAATATATTTAATAATATTATTTAATTTATGTGTATTCTTTTCTTCATCGTTTTTTATAATTTTATTGTAACCGCATGTGCATCCTTTCTCGTTCAGATATTCTTTTATTAGTCTGTAGTTCATCTCAAAATTTGTCATATCCTATAAAATAAAAATATCAACACATAAATATATATATATGTATATATGTATATGTATGTATGTATATATGTATGTATTTATTTTTATTCACAAATATCAAAAATAATTATTTTTTTTTATTTTTTTTTTATTTTTTATTTATATTTTATTTTTTACATTAAGTATGTGTATTTGTAAATTATTGTTGTCATCACAATGTACTATATTATCATGAAAGAATTTATTATTATTTATATCAAAGAAATCCACTTGAATATTTATACTGTCTTTCTCTTTTAATTTTTCTTCTTCAATATCTGTTTCTAAATCTGAAATATCAGAAAATAAAGACTGTATCCATATCCAAAAAACAGCCCTCAGCTGTTCATATGAAAAAAAGTATTTTCCGTTTTTATATATATGAATAATATTATTATATAAAGATATATTATTTAGAATAAAAAATTCATTAATATTTATTTTTTCTTCTAATATATCTAAATTGATATCTTCAAAAAATTCTGATGATTCATAATTATTTGTTATATTCTTTTTATTATTTGTATGTGATAATGAGATATTTGGGCATTTTTTTGTCATATTAATATGAGACATATTATTATTATTATTATTATTATTATTATTGTCGTTGTTGTTGTTTTCTTGTGAAAGACCTATAATGATACGGTTATTTTCTTTTTCATTATCTATAGATATATTAAATAAAAAATTATTTTCCAGATTAATTTTTTTAATTTTTCTTTTAAATCCCCACTTATCAGTTATCCATTCTGTATTCATAATATTTTGTTTATAATTACTTATATGTAGTATACCATTATGTGGTTGTATATATGCTGTAACAATATCATTGAATTGACAGAAAAGCTTTATTCTTATAAGATCTATATGTTGTAAATGAAATATCTGTCTTTGTATTTTATTAAATATTTGTATTGATTTATTACAATTTTTATTAATATTTTTTATTATTTCTTTTGTATATAACTTCTGTGTATTTTCATCTAAATATATATCATCTTCTTCTAAACAAGAGTAAATATTACTATAATAATAATTAAGAAATTCTTCTTGATATGTAGAATAATCATAATGTATATAATCTATTAATGTTATTAAATTCTTTTCTATGATATATATATCATCAAAATTGTCTATATAATCTTTATCAAAATTATTGAGTGATTTTCCCTTATCAACAATATAATTTTGTTCACACTTAAACTTATCATTTATTTTATTATTTTCTTTAAGAATTAATTTATTGTCATATTTCCTTTTATTATCGATACGAAAATTTTCTTTTTTTTTTCTTTTTTTTTTTTTTTTCAATGATTCTAAAAAGTTATAAAAATATTTGTATTGAAACATTTCAATATCATATGGTTTATTACATAGTAAATTCATGGCTTCATTAATATAATGATAAAAATGATAGTAATCTTTATTATTATTATTATTATTATTATTATTATCTTCGTTTATTTTATCTGCATCTTTTTTTATTCTATTATTATTATTATTATTATAATTTACAGTATTATTATTATTATTATTATTATTATTATTGTTTATATTTTTAAAGAATTCCTCATAATAAATTTGTCTTTTGTCATATTGTTCAAATAAATTTGTGCTATCTATTAAAAAACCTATACATAATAATAATTCTTTTGTATTTTGAAAGTTACATTTTAATAACTGATATAATCTTGGATATTCAAAATATTCTAGTAACAAAATAACTAAAGGACATATTAAATTAAAGTCATCAAAATAGGTTGTATCATCATCAAGTCCTTCATATAAATAATCCTCATCATCACTAAATATATTATCATCATCATCATAATCATTATTATTATTAATATTATTTATATTATTATTTATATTATTATTTATATTTCTCTCATTTCTTTTCATACCTTTTATATATTTCTCTTCCTTTTTGGTTATTTCTTTTTTTATATAATCATTATAACTAGGTTTAAATCTTCTCGTAAATTCAAAAAAATACAATAAACATAAGTCATTTATTAAAAAATTATATCTTATTATTACTTTCCTTCTTTTTATTTTCTTATCATTCTTTCCTCTTCTCAATATTTCAGCTGATATGTAGTCTATACCAAAAAATGAAAAAACCTCGCACACATGTTCTAGGCTCTCCTTAACACTTATATTCATATTTTAAAAAAAATATATTACTCAAACGAATGTTCATTAATATATAAATATATATATATATATATATATGTATATATGTATTATATATATGTATTATATATATAATAAAAAAAATATTCTATTTATATTCTATATATTCCTCTATATATTTACATTTTCCCCCTCATATTAATTTTTATAAATATGCATGTATTTATTTCGTGCCTTATGAATTCAAAAAAAATAAAAAAAAAAAAAAATAAAAATAAAAATAAAAATAAATGAAATATATGAAATATATGAATAGAAACATGATGTATTTTTTTATGTATTTATTTTTTAACTACATTTTTTAAAAAGAAAAAAAAAAAAAAATATATATATATATATGTATATATATATTTTTATTTTTTCTCAATAATATTACGTATATATATATTATTATTATTATGTTATTATTTTTTATTTTATTGTAATTTTTATAAAATGACTTTATAAATATTTATATTTAAATATATTTTCTTTTTCATTTTCTTATATTCTATATATTAATATATATAATTATATGTATTTACGAAGCTGTAAAAAAGGGACATATATAATATAAGAATGGACTGCGTTTTAATGTCTGCAGGATCTGATGCTGTAGGATTTTATAATACCATTTCACATATATATATATATATATATATATATATATATATATATATATATATATATATATATATATATATATGTATATGTATATATATTTATATTTATTTATTTGCACTTCCTTTTGTTTAACCATACATTATTTTTCATGTTCATTTTTTTTTTTTTTTTTTTTTTAGAGGATCTATAGATGCACGTTTATTAATAAGGAGGCAGTGAAAAAAGTTATATACAGAAAATATTACAGACATAAAAAGATAGATACGAAAATAAGAAAATTAAGAGTATCTAATGAAATTAAATTTACAAAAAAGTTAGCTAGTTTAAATATTGATGTTCCATATATTTATTTTGTTGATGCTAAGGAAAAAAGTTTATATTTCGAATATGTGAAAGGATGTACTATAAATTTCATATTAAAAAATATAAAAGAATATGAACCCAAAATACCTATATGTATAGGTATGGTGTTAGCAAAAATACATAATGGTAATATCATACATGGAGATTTTACTACATCAAATTTAATTTTAAGAAATTCTTTTATTCAACAAAATAATTTATTAGATTTAAAGAATAATAATTTGCCATATAATTTTAGTGACTTGGAAACTATCAAATTGTGTGTTATAGATTTTGGATTATCTTTTTTATCATCCTCAATAGAAGTGAGGAAAAAATATACACATATTATATTATATATATATATATATTAATATATTATTATATAATTCATATTTCTATTATGCAGGATAAAGCTGTCGATTTGTTTGTTCTCTTAAAGACAATCAAAAGTTTTCATAGTGAATTCCCCTCTTTGGTAATATTATATCTCATATGAACAAATAATATAATATATATATTTAATGTCACTTGCTCGTATTATATGCATATAAATAATTTAATAACACAATAAATATATACACATGTATATATATATATTATATTATTTTAATTTTTTTTTTTTTTTTTTTTTTTTTTGGATTATATATAATTAGGAGGAAGATATTCTTGAAGGATACAAAATGAAATCTGACAATGTTAAGGAAATTTTGATAAAATTAGAAATAGGTATGTTCTTAAATTGAAGACATTAAATATAAATATATATATATATATATATATATATTTATGTATTTTTTTTTTTTTTTTTAGTTAAACAGAGGGGAAGAAAAAGACCTATGGTTGGATGATTCTTTATTTTTTTTAAAAAGTACATAAATGGTTTAAAAAAAAAATGGAGTGTCTTTGTTTTTTTTTAAAAATAATTAAATTTAATACTTTAATAATAATATATATATTACATTTTTTATGTTATTAAAACTTATCATACTATATATATATATATATATATATATATATATATATATATATGTATATATTTATATTTATGTATTTTTTTTTTTTTTTTTTTTTTTTTTTTTTTTTTTTTTTTTTGCTAACACTTTAAAATATTATATAAATAATATATATTTTTTTTGTTTATAAAAGAACCCTTAATTCATTTGATCCTTCTACAAATATTAGAAAAAAAACAAAAAAATAAACATATATTTTTATATGTTGCCTTGATATCTTTTTAGATATATGATTAATAGTTTATATGTGTTTTCATTGAAAAAAGTGATGACATTTTTTTCTTTAAGGAATAATAGTACGATGAAAAATATTCAAATGTGTGTTACTTGGAATATTATATATATAATAAATAAAAAAAAATTTATATATATTTATATATATAATATGTTGAGTGAAATTTTTTAAGAAAAAGGAATAATAAATATTTCATATATAATATATATTGTGATATACAATGTGATCATTTTTTCTTCAAAAAATAATATAATATAATATATATTATATATGAATAATAAATATAGTAATAAGAAAAAGTGGTTAATATAAGTAAAAAGAAAATATAATATTTTTAAAAATATATAATGTAATATTATATATATATATGTATATATATATATTTATATATTTATATATTTATATTGCGCATGCATAAATAGGTACTTTTTTTTTTTATATATGGGAATTATCTTATAAGATATTTTATATATGTTAAGGGGGTAAAAAAAAAAATAATAAAATAAAATAACAATAATAAATAAATAAAGGGAAACTATATATATAATATAATATAATATAATATGTATATGCTTATAAAATATCTTTTAAAAAAAAAAAAGAAATGTGCTTCATATAAATATAATATTATTATATATATATATATATATATATATTATTTATGTACTCATATGAAATAAAATACTTTATAAAACGATGTTATTCTTAAAAAAAAGATACCCCACCTAGTCATATATATAATAAAAAAAAAAAAAAAAAGGAATAAATAAATAAATAAAATATATATATGTAATATATGCATAAATATAATAAATATTATTATGGGTAACTAAATATTATATATATATTATAATATATATATTTAATTCTTTTTGTAGATTATATATAATATATATTATATATATATTTACATTTTATATGTGAGGTGTTTGAAAAATAAAAAAAAAAAAAGCCCCGCGGAAGGGGGCCATTGGATATATATTTTAAAGTATTCCATAAGTATATAGTTAAATATAATAATATTATAGTAAATATTTTGCATGAATTTTAAGAAAAAAAAAAAAATAACAAAAAAAAGTATTATATAAATTATATAAGAATAAATAGTGTACCTATATAAAATATATTTAATATTTAATATTTTTATATTTTTATATTTTTATATAAAATATCTTTTTTTTTTTTTTTTGATTTATAATTATTATTTATTGTATTTACAAAAATATAATAAAATATTTCATGTTTAGCAAAATTTCAAATAATAAAAATCCATCATTTTAAAAAAAAATAAAATTAAAATTAAAGTATTTTATTATTTATATAATAAATATATATAAAAATTAATTTAATAACAACGTGAGAAATTAACAAAAAAAATTATATTTTATATATAAATTAAATATTATATATATATATATATATATATATATGTATGTATAAAAGATTAAATATTTTACTTTAAAAAATTTATCCTTTTATATATATATATATATATTTAATATATATATATATTTTTTCTTTTTTCTTCATTTTTATCTCGCTCTTTTTCTCTCTTTTTTTTTTTTTTTTTTTTTATCTTGCCAATTTTAGAATAAAATGTCAACGGAAACATTCGCATTTAATGCCGACATCAGGCAGTTGATGAGTTTGATTATCAACACTTTTTACAGTAACAAAGAAATATTTTTAAGAGAATTAATTAGCAATGCTAGTGATGCTTTAGATAAAATAAGATATGAATCCATTACAGATACCCAGAAATTATCTGCTGAGCCTGAATTTTTTATTCGTATAATACCTGATAAAACTAATAATACTTTAACTATAGAAGATTCAGGTATTGGTATGACAAAAAATGATTTAATTAATAACCTTGGAACTATCGCTAGATCTGGAACTAAAGCATTTATGGAAGCCATACAAGCAAGTGGAGATATATCTATGATAGGTCAATTTGGTGTTGGTTTTTATTCTGCTTATCTTGTTGCTGATCACGTTGTTGTTGTTTCAAAGAATAACGATGATGAACAATATGTGTGGGAATCTGCTGCTGGTGGATCATTTACTGTTACTAAGGATGAAACAAATGAAAAGCTTGGAAGAGGTACCAAAATTATTCTTCATTTAAAAGAAGATCAATTAGAATACCTTGAAGAAAAACGTATCAAAGATTTAGTTAAGAAACACTCCGAATTTATCTCGTTTCCAATTAAATTATACTGCGAAAGACAAAATGAAAAAGAAATCACAGCCTCTGAAGATGAAGAAGATACTCAAGAAAACAAAACTGTTGAAGACAAAAATGCAGATGAAAATAAAGAAGAAAATGAAGATGAAGAAAAAAAAGAAGATAACGAAGAAGATGATAACAAAACTGATCATCCAAAAGTTGAAGATGTTACTGAAGAATTAGAAAATGCTGAAAAGAAAAAAAAAGAAAAGAAAAAGAAAAAAATACACACTGTAGAACATGAATGGGAAGAATTAAATAAACAAAAACCATTATGGATGAGAAAACCTGAAGAAGTTACTAATGAAGAATATGCTAGCTTCTATAAATCATTAACAAATGATTGGGAAGATCATTTAGCTGTTAAACATTTCTCTGTTGAAGGTCAATTAGAATTTAAAGCTTTATTATTTATACCAAAAAGAGCACCATTTGATATGTTCGAAAATAGAAAAAAAAGAAATAATATTAAATTATATGTAAGAAGAGTTTTTATTATGGATGACTGTGAAGAAATTATACCTGAATGGTTAAATTTTGTTAAGGGTGTTGTTGATTCTGAAGATCTACCACTTAATATTTCAAGAGAATCATTACAACAAAATAAAATACTTAAAGTTATCAAAAAAAATCTTATCAAAAAATGTTTAGACATGTTCTCAGAATTAGCTGAAAATAAGGAAAACTACAAAAAGTTTTATGAACAATTCAGCAAAAACTTAAAGTTGGGTATCCACGAGGATAACGCAAATCGTACAAAGGTAAAAATATATATATATATATATATATTTATATGTATATTTTTATATATATATATATATATATTTATATATTTTTATATGTATGTATTTATTTGTGTACATATTTTGTTCACTCCAAATATATGTGTTCCTTTAAAACCAAATTTTAATTACATGTATGAAATATTTTATGTCCAATAAATAAAATGTACATGTTCAGACGATTTGGAAAAATAATATGAAAATAATTAATTTATAAAATTATTTCAAATGTTATATTTGTTATAATTAAAATATTATAAATTAATATAATTTTCATCGCTTATCACCTTAGCATGCATTTATTGTTTATTCCTTTATAAATATATAATAAATATTTTATGCAATTTATGTTTTTCTACATATTTCCTTGTATATCTATTTATTATATTATTTATGACTGAATAAATAAGACGGCAATATTTATGACCATGATCATTAAATGCATTGAGTCATAAAAGCGGAACAAAAAAAAATTTATCAAATAATAACATTGAGAGTGTGGATAATTATATTAATGTGTGCATATATATATAAATATACATATATGTATATATTTTATGTAATTATTTTATTTTTTCATATCATTTCATTTTTTAGATCACCGAATTACTCCGTTTCCAAACCTCAAAATCTGGAGACGAAATGATCGGATTAAAAGAATACGTAGACAGAATGAAGGAAAACCAAAAAGATATTTACTATATCACAGGTGAATCCATCAATGCTGTTTCTAACTCTCCTTTCTTAGAAGCTTTGACCAAAAAAGGATTCGAAGTTATTTATATGGTTGATCCTATTGATGAATATGCAGTACAACAATTAAAAGATTTTGATGGTAAGAAATTGAAATGTTGTACTAAAGAAGGTTTAGATATTGATGATTCAGAAGAAGCCAAAAAAGATTTCGAAACTTTGAAAGCTGAATATGAAGGATTATGCAAAGTTATTAAAGACGTATTACACGAGAAAGTTGAAAAAGTTGTTGTAGGACAAAGAATTACAGATTCTCCATGTGTATTAGTTACATCAGAATTTGGATGGTCAGCAAACATGGAAAGAATTATGAAAGCTCAAGCTTTAAGAGATAATTCTATGACTAGCTATATGTTATCCAAAAAAATTATGGAAATCAATGCTCGTCACCCAATCATATCAGCATTAAAACAAAAAGCTGATGCAGATAAGTCAGATAAAACTGTTAAAGATTTAATCTGGTTATTGTTTGATACCTCTTTATTAACATCTGGTTTTGCTCTTGAAGAACCAACCACATTTTCTAAAAGAATCCACAGAATGATTAAATTAGGTTTATCAATAGATGAAGAAGAAAACAATGATATCGATTTACCACCTCTTGAAGAAACTGTAGATGCAACAGATTCTAAAATGGAAGAAGTTGACTAAACGATTTGTATAATATATTTATAGCTAGTCACAAAATAGAGTGTACAAAAAAAAATATATATATATATATTATATATATATATATATATATATATATATTTGTTGTCCTTTTACCATCACACCTATATACATATATATATTCACATATTTATATTTTTATATATTTCTTTTATTTATCTATAAAAGAAAATTAAATATAAATTTATACATATTATTTGAATTACTATTTGTGTAAAATATAAAAAAAAATAAAAAAAAAAAAAAAAAAAATTAAAGTAATAAAGACCAAATATACATAATAATTATTTAAAAAAAAAAAAAAAAAAAAAAATTAAAAATTAAAAATATCACAAATAATAAATTAAACATTGAAATAATTTCATATACATATATATATTTATCTATATATATAAAATATTACAAACTTATGTGTTCATATATATTTTTACATATGTATTGAAAGACTTTACTGAGACTTGAAAATATCTTATAACTAAACGTTAATAAATTCTAATTATATCACAAAATGTAATTTTTGTCTACTTTAATTCTTTAAAAAATATGTATTAAAAATACAATAAGATGAGGAAATTATAAGTTTTTTTTTTTTTTGACAAAATAAAATAAAAAAAAAAAATAATAATAAAATGAAATAATAATATATAATTCCTTCCAAATACAAATGATTAAATTAAAAAATAAATAAATTCAAAAAAAAAAAAATTTAATAAAAGTATTATTTTATGTTTCCTTAATTCATCAAATAAGTTATATATATATATATATATATATATATGTGTGTATTTATTTATTTATATTTTAATATATCATTTATTTTATTTTATTTTTTTTGCAACCCAGGTTTTATTCATTTTTCTCTTCTGATAATATACTTTCATTTTGTTTTCTTAATATTTCTTTTAAGTCATTAATTAAAGCATTTTCTCTATTAGCTCTCTCTTCATAATTATACATAGCTAATGCTCTTTGTTCTTCTGCACTATAAACTTGATTTTCTTTTCTCATACGAATAGCATTCATTCTTTTATGTCTTGATCCACTCATAACATAACCAAGGCTTTCAAAATTTTCAATAGCTTCAGCTGATAAACCAACTTCTCCTCTTCTTGGTATCCTCTTACCTTTCTGAACAAATTGAGCTATTGCTTGTCCTTCTCCTGGCATCATAGCAACACCATAATCTATTTGTTTTGTAGCTAGCTTTACATTAACATCTAAAGGTTTAGGACCTATACTTTCATTGTCTGATGAATTATCTGACTCATTGTTATTCATTTCTTCATTTTGTTTATATGTATAATTTTTATCATCAATATTATTTTCTGTATCTTCTTCTTCATCGATGTTATCTTTTTTTTTTATTTTTTCCTTTTCCTTTTTTTTCTTCTTCTCTTTATTTTTATTTGAATTTTCTTTACTATTTTGACTTGAGTCACTTAAATGGTTATCATTTCCTTTTAATAACTTTTTATTAACATCATCTTCTTGTTGTTCTTTTAATTTATGATTACTTATTAAATATTTATTATCATCTAATGAATCATATCCTTCACAAAGGAAGGATAAGGATGTTGCTGAAGTAGAGGATCCTTCCTCATTTGAGGATTCATCAGATTCTTTTTTTTTTTTATCTCTATTGTAAGTATCTGACGATGATTCTTCAGAATGATGTTTATTTTTTTTGTCTTTTTCTTTATTTTTCTTTTTCTTTTTTTTATGCTTTCTTCTATCTTTTGATTTATCTTTTGATTTATCTTTGGATTTATCTTTGGATTTATGTTTGGATTTATGTTTGTGTTTATGTCTATGTTTATGTTTATGGTCATGTTTATGTTTATGCTTTTTTTTTTTATCTATATCTTTTTCTACCTTTTCAACACTGCGACTTGAACTTTTATTAGAATTTTTTTCATCAGTTGTACACGACATAAAAATGGATGCTAAATCGTGTGATGATGATCGACTATTTTTTCTTTTCTCTTTTTTTTTTTCTTTTTCTCTTTTTTTTTCTTTTTCTTTTTTTTTTTCTTTTTCTTTTTTTTTTTCTTTTTCTTTTTTTTCTTCTTTTTCATCCTCTTCTGAAGGATTAACAAAATTTTCCCACGTAGTTGGAGAGAGAGAACTAGACTTTCTAAATATTTTATGTTCATCAAAAGGTAAACTAAACCTATAATCATTTTTTTTTTGTAACCATTGTGTGTAATTATTCCAAGATTCTTTTGTAGTATGATATCCTAATGGTATTCTATGATATTTTTTTTCGATTCTTTCTTTTGTTATATTGTTATATAAATATTTTGAATTTTTATCTGTGTCTTTATGATTATAATGATGTACATGATCTTTATGTTTTTTTATATGTTTATTATTTAAATCGTCATCATGAGAATATTTTAACATATGATGATCATTCTTATTATTGTTATTATTATATTTAGATTGTCTATGTTTATTATCATATTTATATGATTTTTTCGATTTACTTTTTTTATACGATGAATTATCATTATAGGAATCATTCGAGTGACTCTTCCTATGATTTTTATAATTACTACTATAACTATTACTATTACTAATACGAATACTACTACTATTACTATTACTATTATTATCACTATTTATAACATTATTTGTTTTTTTTTTTATTTTATTTTTTTTTGTTTCAACAATATCAGAAATAGATGAATAACTATATGATCTTCTTCTTTTGTTATGATTATCTCTTTTTTTATCTTTATGGTAATCCATATAATTATTATTAGATGAATGCTTTCTTTTTTTTTTGTTGTAATGACTATCTTCTCTTTTTTTAGAAAAACTACTATTATTACTATCAATACTTTTACTTCGATAATATTTTTTATCATTATATTTTATACTATGATTTTCTGAAGAACTATGACTTGTACTTTTTTTTTTTTTTTTTTTATTATTATTCTTTTTTGAATAATATTTATTAATATCCTCATTTTTTGATGTATATATCGAATTATTTTTATTTTTAAAATATTTATTATCATGCCCTTCATCATTTTCCTCCTCATCTTCATCATATATTTTATGTTCTCTTTTATATTTTTCTAATCTTCTTTTAATTTCTTCTCTAGTTTTTTCTTTATCATTCATTTTAGCTAGTTGGACAATTTCATTTTTATTCATACAGTCATTTTGTTTAGAAACACTAGTTTTCCACATTTTTAATTTCTCTTTAAGTTCCAGATGTTTTTTGTCTACTTCTTTTACTTCTTTATCTTCTACATTTTCTTCCGATTCTTCATTTTTATGGCTAGCTGTTAATGATATATTTTTTTTTTCTTCTGAACTACATTCATCTTTTTTCGAAGAATATGATTCCTCTTCTTTTATATTCGACACATCACTAATCATTGAAATTAGTAAAAAATTTATACATGAAATTATTTATTTTGCTTTTGATCAAATAAATATACATAATATAAATAAAAATTAAACATTATATAAATAAATAAATAAATATATATATATATATATATATATTTATATTTATATTTATTTATATTCACTTTAAGCTTATGACATTTTTTTTTTTTTTTTTTTAAATTTTATTATATATTACAATTTTATATAATATAAATATACATTTATTAATATTACAATAATTACTATTTTTTATATTTTACATAACAATTTTAATATATATTTTAAACCATATATTTTTTATAAAATAACAGTATAACAAAAAAAAAAAAAAAAAAAAAGAAAAAAAAAGAAAAAAAAAAAATTATAAAATAAGAATTTTCACTTAATAAGATAAATACATCTTTCAAAAATTTCAGAAAATTCTTTATTAATCTTTACTCTTTTTTGTAATCAATAATATGTTTATAAAATAATATAGATTATTATTTTTCATTATTTTCCTACCTAAGTATATATATATATATAATATATATATAATTTTTATTATATATATTTTTTTTTTATGCCTATAAAAAAAACCTTGTTCTATTTTTATAATTCCAAATGTATACCTATTTCAAAAAAGAATTATATATATATATAATATAATATATATTATATATCACCAGACGTATAAATTTTTTTCTTATAAAAAGAAATTATATACATATATATTTATTTTCTTATATCAATTGATATATAAATATATTAATGGTTATCTCATTTTAATTTTAATATTATTTTTTTTTTTTTTAATAATCAATTAAAAAATGTGTCGTCAAAAATTATAAGCAACGTTGTAAATATGTGAAACTAAAACGTAAATATGCTTTTACAACGTAAAAAAAAAAAAAAAAAAAAAAAAAAAAAAAAAAAAAAAATATATAATAAAATAATAATAATTATTATAATTACAAATAAGATAACAAAATACAGTACAATAAAATAAATTCAAAATTTTGTGACTTTTTTTTTTTATATATTGTCAACTTTTTCTTTTTTTCTGTACAAATACAATTAATACTTTTTTAATTAAAAAAAAAAGAAAATTCTCCTATAAAAATACAATTCTTGAAATTTGTAACCTTTTTTTTTTTTTTTTTTTTTTTTTTTTGAGAACATACTTATTTATAACTTTATATGGGTGGTACTTTGTCAATATATTTTTTTTGTTCAATAGGAATATCACAAGGAACAGGTATTATCACATTTTCATAAACAATGTATGGTTTTTCGACACAACAATCTACATAAATAATATTATCAGTATATTTTATAACAGGTATAATTTTTTTTCTTATTGGTATTATTTTAAAATGATCACGAAATTTTAATATAGGAACTTCAATAGGAATAACAACTGGTTTTGGTACCATATATGTATAATCAACATTTACATTTTCTTTTAAATGACTTACTACTTCTATATTTTTTTCTAACTTTGGTATATACACCGTTTCTATTTTAGGTGTTACATCTTCATTTTCGTTAAATAAATTAAAATGAACAATATTATTTTTATTTTCAACACATTCAATTTCTTTCTTCTTATTATTATTAATCATATTTAATATATTCAACTTTTTTAAATTTGTTATATACTCATTTTTCATTTTTACTTTTTTATCTTTCTTGTTCTTAAAATCTTCATATAGTTTCACAAGATGAGTATCACCCTTTTGAACATAATTTTTTATTTCCTCAACTAATTCTACTGGTTTATAAAAGGCATTAATTTTTATTTTGTTTTTGGTATTATCACAATGAATTGTTTTTTTTGTTATTGGTTTTATTACACTGACATGTAAATCGTTCTCTTTTTTAATCACTCCATCACCTTGGTTAATTTCAATATTTCCAAGATTCTAATAAAAAAATAAATAAATATTATATATGAAAATATTATATATGAAAATATTATATATATATATATATATATATATCCACCTTTTTATGTTAATTTATATAAATTTTTCTTACATTTATTTTGTTGTCTTGAAAAATCTCCATTACAACAAAATAGTATATTTTTACTTTAAAAAATAATAATAAAAAAAAAAAAAGTATATATGTGGATTTAATAAAATTAAATATATATTCCTATTTTTTATTTTATTATATGTATTAATATTTGTATAAAAGAAAAATTTTGTCTGTTGTTGCCATCATAGGGTTTAAGGGGGAAAAACTATCTGTTTATATAATTTAAAGATATTATATATAAATAAAATATTTTTATGTCTTATAATATAATTACAACATTTTTTTACTATAAACCTCCAAATGGAAATATTATATGTATTTTTAATGTAATTTTTAACAAAATAAAAAAAACAAATTAAAGACACAAATAAATAAATATATATATATATATATATATATATATATATATGTGGAAGGACAGATAGAATGAAAATAATTCATTAAGGTTATTTAAAATTTTTTTTTAACGTTTACACATTTAATTCTTTACAACATAAAAGAAAATAAAAAATATATATAATATAATATATATATTATATATGTATGTATTTTTTTTTTTTTTTTTTCCTGTACTGTTCAGGCAAAAACAATCCAATGTTGTTTCTCTTTAATTTTTTTTTTTTTTTTTTTTTTTTTTTTTGGCTATTTAAATTAACATTATAGCTACTTTAAAGTTTATAAATATTTAAATAAAAAAAATTTACACTTAAAACAAAATAAAATTGAATAAATCTATAAATGTAAGTTAAAATAACAAATATATTGCTATATATAATACAATATAAAAATAATTTCAAAAAATATACAAAAAAAAATTTATATATATATATATATATATATATATATATATATATATATATATATACATATATAAATGTTTATATTTATTATTACATTTTTTTTTTTTTTTTATTATTATTATTTCATAATAATATATATATATAAAAAAATTTGTAACAATACAAAAATAAATACAATGTATATCATATTTGAATGATTAATATTTTATTAATATATACCATATTATACATATATTAGGTGTAAAAATTTATTACTAGAATTATAAGCTTTGATTATTATTTTTCTTAATTATCATCATCGTCCGATTCAGTTAAATCTTCTTGTTCCTCTTCTGTTTGTTCTTCACTTTCTCCTTCTTTTTCAGAAGCTTCTTCTTCCATTTTTCGTAGAAGTTCTGTATCGTGATGATATTTACTCATATGTAAATAACATGGATGACTTGGTAAAAAGTCCTCGAGTATCCAATGGGGTCCTCTTTCTTTACGTCTTCTATCAAGATATCTTGTAATTGGGTTAGTATTTTCTGCTCTTTCTCTTTCTTTATTAGCTTCTACCCATTCTACTGTAAATCTTTTGGGTTTTATACCAAGGTATGAAATATGGTGAAATGCAAAAGATAATCCAAAGGCAAATAAAAAATAAGGAATAAATGCCAAGGGAATTGGATACTGAAGTAACCATGCTAATAAAGGTTTATGATCTTTTGCAAATTCTCCATAGACATAAGTATGAAAAACTCCTGCTGGTCTTAATGTCCATCTTTCCCAATCATACTTATGATTATAATATCTCTGATTTAATCTATATGTTTTGGGTTCACCGTTTGGTAAATATTCTCTTGGGGGGGGGTCAGGTATATTTATTCCTAAAGGTTGAGATGCAACGTATCTTCTAAAAATGTTTTTACCATTTTGTTTATTTAAATTAAAAAAGATTTTATTACCCTCCTTTCGTAAATTTTGATATAATATCATTTTATTGTTTAAGAAAAATAAAGCACACAGGTGTTTATATATATATATATATATATATATATATTGTTATAATGATGACTATGTTTATATTGTTTTATAGAACATACACATATAATGTAGGGATATATATATATATAACCACCTTTATTATATCTTGCACATTTTTATAGTATAAAAAATTAATAAAAATTCATTATATAAATAAAAAAAAAATGTACTATTTTTATGTGATTTTCAATCATTTCCTTATTAATTTCCCTTATAATTAATATATTAAAATATATGAAAAAAATTAAAAAGTGAATTCGAATAATATTTTTATACTTTACACAAAAATATTTTTATTGTCAGTATATATATTTTTTTATATTATATATGATTTTATCATTATATATTTTTTTTGTGGTATATAATATATATATATATATATATATATATATGTATTTATTTATGTTTATAATTTTATATAATATTTTATTCTGTTTGCACTTGAAAAAAAAAAAAAAAAAATTTATAGTTAAATGGAACAAAAGAATATTTAATATTTTAATTTTTTTTTTTTGTAAATAAATGGAAATAGTAAAAAAATATTTTATTAAAATAATATGTGTAAATTATATAAAATATTGGGAATTTATTTTCCTAAATATTCAAAAAATATATATTATATGTATTAACATGGAAAACATTTCGTTACATATCAATAAATTTGTAATAAAATGTTTTTTTGTATGTATCTCTTTGAATATATATATATAACCTTGTGACAATTATAAGAAAAAAAAAAAAAAAAAAAAAAACATGTTTGGAATAATGATAAATTATAATAAATATAAATGGAAGATATCTATAATATTATTTTAAAAAATAAAAGTAATAATTCCTATATACTTTTCTAAGTTTACATATATTTTTATTTTATCAATATTAATACACACATATAAAGTGAATAATTTGTGTATATAATATTTTTTTTTTTTCCTCGATACATATATAAAAAAAGGAACAATATGATAATTTTAAAAATGAAAAGGTATCAAAATATATATATATATATATATATTAAAAAAAGTAGAATATATAAATCAGTCTATATATTTAATATATTATATATATAATTAATATTAGCTGAAAAAAGGAAAAAAAAAAAAATCAGGAAACTTACAATCCTTGATTATAATATTCATATACCCAGAAATGTAGAATTAAAAATACGTATACCTTTTATACATTGTACAAATGATGGTATAATTATATATATAAATATATACATTTAAATGTATATATATATATAATTGTATATCCCACTTTAATATATATATATTATATATGCTTTCCAAAGAAAATATATATTTTTTTTTCGTAGCTCATAAAATAATTAAATATATAAAATTTATATATCTGTTTTTTTTTTTTTTTTTTTTTTTTATTTTTTTTATTTACATAAGAAATATAAATTTTTGTGTACTACAAAAAATTATTACTTATATGCAAATATGTACAATACATAATTTATATTATTTTTTTTCTATAAAATTATATTTATCATACGTACAATTTTTTTCCTTCTATGAAAAAATAATATTATTCTCCTCTTACATACAATAAGGGGGCCAAAATAAAATAAAATAAAATAATTAAGTACAATATTTTACATATAGAATATAAAAATATAAAAATATTTTATATAAATATATTTTATATAAATAGATATTACATAAATAAGTGCATATTTTTTGATATTTTGATTTTAAAGTTTTAATATTTCATTCTTAGTATTTTATAATATAATATAATATAATATAATATAATATAATAATATATTATATTTTTTCTTTATATGTTTTCATTTCTTTTATTATATATTTATATATATTTTTTTCTTTATTGTGCTATATTATATATATATATATATATATATATATATACATACATATATATATGTTATACATTATATATAATATATATGTAGTACCCTCATTCGGTCCCGTACAATTTAGTTTCAATGCATATATATTTTTTTTTTTATTTATGTACAAAAGGGGAAAAATAAAAAAATATTATTATATATATATATATGTTAAATGCATAATAATATATTTATATATATTTATATATATGTTTCTTATTTTATTTATAAAAATACATTTATAAAATATAAAATTTTATATTTATTTACCCAACTTCAAACTCAACAAGCACATGTGAGAAAAGAAAATATTATTTTTTATATTTACAAATATATATAAAATGTATATTATATATATATAAAATATATATAAATATTATATTTATTTTAATTTTATTTTAACAACAATAAGTTCTTAAAAAAATATATCAATTAAATTTAATATATATATATATATATCAATTTATCATTAAAAAAAAAAAAAAGAAAAAATTATATCTTTTAAAAAAACCATTTCTTTTCTGTTAGAGATCTTAATTTTTTTTTTTTTTTTTTTCTTGTATGTATATAAAAATATTATATTATAATTATATCTCATCTTATAACATATTTCTTTAATTTTATATATTATTTATTAATATTTTATTATATTTATAATATATATATTATTGTATATATATATATATATATATCTCATATGTGGAATTTATAATATAATTTATTATATATAAATATAATATATATATATTTAATTGTGATATTGAAGAATATATTAAAAAGAAAAAAAAAAAAAAAGAAAAGAAAGTTACAAAAAAAAAAAGAAAGGAAAGTAACAAAAAAAGAAACAAATAAACAAACAAGTAAACAAACAAGTAAACAAACAAGTAAACAAACAAGTAAACAAACAAGTAAACAAATTAAGTTGAATTAATATATAAAAAATAAAACATGAAAAGAAAATAAAGAAATAAGTGATATTCCAAAATTTAATAATAAAAAAAAATATTTTATTGTATATATTTTTTTAAGATTTAATAGAAATTAATAAATAATATATTAAATATATATAATTCTTATATTTATTACATATTTTATAAGTGTGAAGCCTACGAGGAACTATAAATTTATGATATCATATATACATAAAATAATATAAAAACACAGTATTTGGTATTATAAATATAATATATATATATAGTCCTAAAAGGAAGAAACAGCAAGACATGTATATGTAATATATATATATATAATATACTTTTTTTATATTATAATTTTGTGTAGATATATAAAAAAATAACAAAAAGTGTCCCATAAATAATTCAAAAATTAAATAATATAATATATATATTATATATATATATATATATTTTTTATATTAATAACATGTAGTGTGTTGAGTTATAATTCATTAATATTATTTTTTATTAATATTATTTTTTATTAATATTATTTTTTATTAATATTATTTTTTATTAATATTATTTTTTTATTAATATTATTTTTTTATTAATATTATTTTTTTATTAATATTATTTTTTTATTAATATTATTTTTTATTATTTATATTATTTTTTATTATTTATATTATTTTTTATTATTTATATTAGTATAATATTTATATTTTTTTTGAAAAGATGTCAGTTTTGGGTATTGATATAGGGAATGATAATTCTGTTGTAGCTACAATAAATAAAGGTGCTATAAATGTTGTGAGGAATGATATATCTGAAAGGTTAACTCCGACATTAGTTGGTTTCACTGATAAAGAACGTTTAATTGGAGATAGTGCATTATCTAAATTAAAATCTAATTATAAGAATACGTGTAGGAATATAAAGAATTTGATAGGTAAAATAGGAAGTGATGTAGAAGATGATATAGAAATTCATGAAGCTTATGGTGATTTAATATCATGTGAATATAATTATTTAGGTTATGAAGTTGAATATAAGAATGAGAAAGTTGTTTTTAGTGCTGTTCGTGTTTTATCAGCTTTATTATCTCATTTGATTAAAATGGCTGAGAAATATATTGGTAAAGAATGTAAAGAAATTGTTTTATCCTATCCTCCAACTTTTACAAATTGCCAAAAAGAATGTTTATTAGCTGCTACAAAAATTATTAATGCTAATGTTTTAAGAATTATTAGTGATAATACAGCAGTTGCTTTAGATTATGGTATGTATAGAATGAAGGAATTTAAAGAAGATAGTGGATCATTATTAGTATTTGTAAATATTGGTTATGCAAATACTTGTGTATGTGTTGCTCGTTTTTTTTCAAATAAATGTGAAATTTTATGTGATATTGCTGATTCTAATTTAGGTGGTAGAAATTTAGATAATGAACTTATTAAATATATAACAAATTTATTTGTTAATAATTATAAAATGAATCCTTTATATAAAAAAAATACATCTCAATTATGTCCTATGGGCACTGGTAGAATAGATAAGTTTTTAGTTACATCAACAGTAGATGACGAAAAAAATGCTATTAATAATAAAGTACGTATTAAATTACAAGAAGTTGCTATAAAAACAAAAAAGGTGCTATCAGCAAATAATGAAGCATCTATACATGTTGAATGTTTATATGAAGATATGGATTGTCAAGGATCAATTAATAGAGAAACTTTTGAAGAATTATGTTCAAATTTCTTTTTAACAAAATTAAAACATCTTTTAGATAGTGCTATATCTATTAGTAAAGTTAATATACAGGATATACATTCTATTGAAGTTTTAGGTGGATCTACTAGAGTTCCATTTATTCAAAATTATTTACAACAATATTTTCAAAAACCATTATCTAAGACACTTATAGCAGATGAATCTATTGCAAGAGGTTGTGTGTTATCAGCTGCTATGGTTAGCAAGCATTATAAAGTTAAAGAATATGAATGTGTTGAAAAAGTTACGCATCCAATTAATGTTGAATGGCATAATATTAATGATACATCTAAAAGTAATGTAGAAAAATTATATACAAGAGATTCTTTAAAAAAAAAAGTTAAAAAAATTGTGATACCAGAAAAAGGACATATTAAACTTACAGCTTATTATGAAAATACACCAGATTTACCAACAAATTGTATAAAAGAATTAGGTTCATGTATTGTTAAAATAAATGAAAAGAATGATAAAATTGTTGAATCACATGTTATGACAACCTTTTCAAATTATGATACATTTACATTTTTAGGTGCACAGACTATAACTAAATCAGTTATTAAATCAAAAGATGAAAAGAAAAAAACTGATGACAAAACAGAAGACAAAGGAGAAAAAAAAAATGATGCAAAAAATGAAGAACAGAATGATGATAAAGATCAAACAAATGACAACAACAATAATAATAATAATAATGAGAAGAAAGAAAAAACTAATGAAACTAACTCACCAAATAAAACAGAATTAAAAAAAGGAGAAGAAGGAAAAATACAAACTTGTTATACGACAATACCTATTGAAACATTATTAGCTCAAGGATCTTATAGTTCTAAAGATATATTCAATTTTAGTGAATTAGAAATTAATATGCAACATAGTGATATATTAGAAGGAGAACGATTAAAACATCTTAATGAATTAGAAACTATTATATATGAAAGTAGAAGTAGACTTAATGGTATATATAAAAATTTTGTTATAGATGATGAAAGAGATCGTATTTTACTTTCATTAGATGATTATGAAAATTGGTTATATGATAATATAGAAGAAAATAAAAATATGTTTATTAAAAAAAAAGAAGAAATTAGAGATCTTATCAAAAATATTGTACAAAAATTTGATGTATATAATTCAAAACAACAAAATCTTGGAAATATAATTAATCATCTTAATAATATTATAACACAATGTTCAAATAAACCATCTGATGAAAGTCAAAATATAATTAATAGAACAAACAAATTCTTAAATAATATTAATAATCTACAAGAACAAGAAAAAAATAAACCATTATATGAACCACCTTTATATACACTTAATGATATTGAAGGAGAATTTAATGAAGTCACACAACTTGCTCAAAAATTCTTTTCAAAACTTGAAGTAGAAGAACTAGCCAAACAAAAGGCAAAACAAGAAAAAGAAAAAGAAAAGGAGAAAGAAAAAGAGAAAGAAAAGGAAAAGGAAAAAAATGAAGAGGCAAATTTAGATGCAAATGATGAACAAAATAATAATGAACAAAAAAAAAATGAGGAAGCTGATAATCTAACAAAAAATGAAAACTCAGCAAATACAGAGGAATAAAAATAAATAAATATATAAATATATATATATATATATATATATATATATATATATATTATTATTCATGTTAATATTAGTTGTGTTCATTTGTTTGTTTGTAGAAAAGTTCCTTATTACTCATGAATATTGAAAAATAAAATTAGTCTTTATATTTACCAAAAAAAAAAAAAAAAAAAAAAAAAAAAAAATACACACATATATATATAAATATATATATATATATTTAATGTGGTGTCAATTTTATTTTGTTACTTAGATTCAAATAAATAATATAGACAAATTGTATATATTTTTTATAATTTACAAAATTACAAAAAAATAAAATATATTCCATATATATATATATTTATTTATTTATAATTAATTTATATTCATTATATATTCTATATATATACTTAATTTATATTTTATATATTTTATAATTTTTTTTTTTTTTTTCCCAAAAAGGTATGATTTTTATTTTGTGCATTGATGCATACAAAAAAAAAAAAAAAAAAAAAAAAAAAAAAAAAAAAGAAAATATATATATATATATATATATATATATTATATATATATAATACAGAATAAATTAAATTAAATTAAAACATAAAAAAAAAAAAAAAAATTGAAATAGAAACTAATTTTTTTCATATCATCTTAAAGTCCTTTTAATATTATAATGAATGAACACATATGAGTTCAACTTGTAAAATATATCTAAATGCATTTGTTTTATTATAATGTAAACATTATAAATGGTTATAAATAGGAAGAAACATATAAATGTATTAATATATATATATATATATATATATATATTATATCATTTGTGAAGCCAGTTAAATGGTTCCTCATTTATTCTTTATTATTATTATTATTATTTTATTATTATTTTATTTTTTTTTTATTTTTTTTTTTTATGCTTGTATACCAATTACATTTTTGGTATAATTTTTTTGCTTATGCATGTGTTCATCTATATATTGCGAAATTTTATCGACCATTTCGCTAGTTGTTGCATTTTTTCCAAAAAAATCAAGAAAATTACCATTAGTATCTAATAGATAGTGAATAATAGAATGATCAATTAGATAATTATATTTCTCGTTTTTCGATATAGATTCATTTTCTTTTGAATAATTTATATCAGTAACATTTTCATTATAATAAACACGAAATAATTTAGAAACATGTTTTATTAATTCTTTTGTTCCAGTTAATCCAATTAATTTAGGACTAAAAGATTTACAATAATAATTAATTTGTGCGACCGTATCTCTTTGTGGATCTACAGATATAAATATAGGTGTTATTATATCTCCATATTTTTTATGTATCTTTTCTATTACTATAGTTTGTTTTTCTAATTCTTGTGGACATATATCAGGACAATATGTAAAACCAAAATAAATTAAACAAAATTTATCTTTAAAAGATTTATTTGTAATAATATTACCATGATGATTTATTAAAGTAAAATCACCCCCTATTAAAGGCTTGCCTATACTCTCCATTGTTGTTTTTATAACACTTTTTTTTTTATTCTTTTCATATTGATATAAATATAAATATAATGCTGGTATGCTCAATAATAAATTAACACCTAAACATTTCCATGTTAAAAAAATATTTTTTTTTTTAGACTTTTTTTTATTATCATTTTCATTCTCAATTTTATTATTCATACTATTATAATCACTTGTCATAAATCTTTTGTAAAATATATTTTTTCTTTTTTTATAATTTCGACTAGTATAAATTTTATTAAACACACTAAAACTGTTATATCCATATTTTTTATTATTATGTATTTTGTTTAAATTATTTAAAAGCAGCTTATTCATTTTTTTTAAATAAAGAAATTAAAACATAACAAAAAAAAATAAGGTAAATAATTATATGTACATATATATATTATATATTTATGTGTTATATATATATATATATATATATATATATATATATTTATATTTATTTATATTTTATATGGTAAAAAAAAAAAAATTCGATTTAAACAAAAAAATACGTTATATTAAATTTTTATATCTTAATATTTCGACATACATTTATTAATTCATTTTTTCTTATTTATTTTGTTATATCCATATAACTTAATAATCTTAAGGCACATTAATTATTTTATTTTTTTATATATAATAATATTTTTTATCGCAGTGATATAATAAGTACATATATTTTACATTTTATATATACGGTCCCATTTTATGTGCTTATATATTTTTTGTAAATATATTAATATGTACACAATAAATAAATAAATATATATATATATATACATATATATATTATATATATATATTATAATTTGAGTGTCCTATTTTGAATTATATCCTTTGGAATACATTACTTAAAAAAAAAAAGAACAGAACAAAAAATATATTTATATTTAATACCAAAATGAGGAAAAAAAAAAAAAAAAAAAAAAAAAAAAAAAAAAAAAAAAAAGTCCTATATATATATTATATATATATGAATTACATCCTAATTTTTTTTTTTTTTTTTTTTAATATAATAACTATTTTATGAAATATTTTATATATATTTTAAAAAATATAAAATAAGTAATATATAATACAATATATATATATATATATAATATATATATGTTCGTATCTATATATTTATATTTTTGTATATCTATGAAAAAAGATATAAGTTTATTATATAATTAAAATATGTAAAAATACATATAATATATATATTATATATAATATATAGTCTAAATAAAAAAATACATATAAAATATATTTTATATAGGTAGTATCAAAAAAAATGTAAATGTATGAAAAATAAACTATTGGGGGTAGAGAAATATTTTTATAAGGGTTAAATAATAGGCCTATTTTGTTTTTATATATATTATGGCTTAAAAGAAGAAATATATGTATATATATATATATATACATACATATAATTATATATAATTTATATAAAATTCTTTTTAAAGGTTTTAAATAATTAACATATTTATTATATAAATATATATAATATATATTATATTACCCACATCATCATAATATAAAATAATTTATTATATATATTTATATATTTATTTATTATATATATAATTTTATACCTCATTTCTTATAATTATTAATATATTTATTTAAAGCTCTAAATAGATTCTAAAAAATTAGTAACGCTAAGAACATTAGCTCATATATGTAAATAAAAATAAAAGTAACTCCTCTTGTATTTATATAATAATTAGAAATTTTATATAGCAGTTGAGTGATTCTATATATACATATATATAAATAACAACATAATATTATAAATTTTTTTTATATTATTAGAAAGTTTACTATTATAAAAATAAATATTTTCTTATATATTTTTTTATTTTTCCATATGAAAAAAGAAATTTTATATTTTTTTTTATAATTTATAAATAAAAAAGAACTAATACCTATTTTTATTATTATATATAAAATATATATATTTTTTATAAATTCCTATTTTTCCGATTATTATATTTTTTTTTTATTGTTTTTTTAAATATATAAAAAATTCTTATATATTTAAATATAAGTCCTATCTATCATAATATATAATAATATATATATATATATATATATTTCCATATTTTTTTTATTATATATCATGATAAGATAAAAAGAAAATTTTATTTTAAAATGTTTGATATAGAAATTGTATTTATTTATTAATTTGATATATATTAATAAATAAATATATTAATAATAATATGTTATATTATCTATATATATATATTATATAGGAAACTATATATATATATATATATATATATTTTTAATATTATAAGATAATATTATTCTAAAAATATCTACATTCTTATACTTGAACCTTTTTTTTTTTTTTTTTTTGACTTTTGATCGTTCATTCTTTTTATTGTATAATATATATATATATGTTCTATATTTTATTAATATATATATATATATATATTTTTTTTGGAATTAAGAATTTAAGCTTAATAAAAAATGTACATATATTTTTTATAAATGTCCTCCATTATGTAAATTGTTATATAAAGTTTTTATATAATTTAAATAGAATTGAATTATAAACATTCTATTTATAAACATATTTTTATGTATATATAATATATATATATATATATTACTGTTTTTTTTTTTTTTTTTTTTTTTTACTTTCCCAAGTTGTACTGTTAAGATTTTTATAAACAAATATATAATTTGTTCAAATGTTTTAAATACATATATGTATATTTGAATATATTTTCTATATATTTGTGGTTCCATATTTGTATATATTATATATATATATATATATATATATATGCATATGTCAATATTTGTATAATACATAAAGTTTTTTTTTTTTTTTTTTTTTTTAATGGAGAATATATAATAATATATGAAAATAATATTATATATATATATATTAATATATATATATTTACATTTATATGTATATTTTTTAAAAAGTTAAATAATTCTATAGATTATTTCTTTTCATTGTCTTCCACATACAATTATATCAATATTTTAAAAATCGACATTCCGATTTATTATATTTTTAGAATATAAGATCCGTTAATAATAAAAACACTCTGTCATATTATTTATTATACATTCATTTATTTTTTTTATATTTTAATTTCTTATATATAACAAAATGAAATTCGCAAGCAAAAAAAATAATCAAAAGAATTCAAAAAATGACGAGCGTTATAGAGAATTAGATAATTTAGTACAAGAAGGAAGTAAGTATTCAAAAAGGGAAATATGGAATTATATAAATAAATAAATATATATATATATATATATTTATGTGTGTGTGTTAATTTTTTTTTTTTTTTTTTTTTTTTTTTTTTCCTTGTTAACCTTAACAGATGGCTCCCAATTAGGTGCAGGTACTTGCCTTGGTAAATGTGCTCATGTGTTCAAACTTATTTTTAAAGAGATTAAGGATAATATTTTTATTTATCTCTTAAGTATTATTTATTTAAGTGTATGTGTAATGAATAAAATTTTTGCCAAAAGAACTTTAAACAAAATTGGTAACTATAGTTTTGTTACATCCGAGACTCACAACTTTATTTGTATGATTATGTTTTTTATTGTATATTCCTTATTTGGAAATAAGAAGGGAAATTCAAAAGTAAGATAAATCGATATATTAAAAAGATGGATTTATAAGACAATATATTCTTCCTAAGAATATATGGAATTACACATATATATATGAATATATGTATGTTCATTTTGTTTATATATTTATATTTATTTTTTGATTACCTTTTTAGGAACGACACCGAAGTTTTAATTTGCAATTTTTTGCTATATCCATGTTAGACGCCTGTTCAGTCATTTTGGCCTTCATAGGTCTTACAAGAACTACTGGAAATATCCAATCATTTGTTCTTCAATTAAGTATTCCTATTAATATGTTCTTCTGCTTTTTAATATTAAGATATAGGTAAATACATTATTTTAAATTACAAAAAAAAAAAAAAAAAAAAAAAAAAAAAAAAAAAATATATCTAATATATATATATATTTATATTTATTTATTCCCTTTTAGATATCACTTATACAACTATCTTGGAGCAGTTATTATTGTTGTAACAATAGCTCTTGTAGAAATGAAATTATCTTTTGAAACTCAAGAAGAAAATTCTATCATTTTTAATCTTGTCTTAATTAGTGCCTTAATTGTAAGATAAAATATATAAATAAATAAATATATATATATATATTGTAATATTTAATAAATATTAACATTTAAATTATGTCTTAATTATATTTTTTTTTTTTTTTTTTCATTTTTTTTAGCCTGTATGTTTTTCAAACATGACAAGGGAAATAGTTTTCAAAAAATATAAGATTGATATTTTAAGATTAAACGTAAGCAGGACGATATAATAAAATTAATATATATATATATATATATATATATATATATATATATATATTTTTCCCACATTTATTTATTCGTATATCTCATTATAATTATTTTTATTATTATTATTATTTTTATTTTTTATAGGCTATGGTATCCTTTTTCCAATTGTTCACTTCCTGTCTTATATTACCTGTATACACCCTTCCATTTTTAAAACAACGTAAGAATAAATTATGAAACAAATAATAAAATAAAATATGCCCATATATATATATATATATATATGTATTTATAATTTTTCCTTTTTAGTTCATTTACCATATAATGAAATATGGACAAATATAAAAAATGGTTTCGCATGCTTATTCTTGGGAAGAAACACAGTCGTAGAGGTAAACCACAATTTGCATTATATATTAAAAATTACTACTTATCATTTTATTAAAAAATATATTTTTTAATGTTCAATTTATTTTATTTTATTTTATTATTTTTTTTTTTTTTTTGTTTCCTCTTCAGAATTGTGGTCTTGGTATGGCCAAGTTATGTGATGATTGTGATGGAGCATGGGTAAGAAGATTATAAAGATTGCTCAAAATTATAAAAGGCATTTATATATATTTTAGAAATAATAATTAAATAAAACAATATTATATATATATATTATATATATATAATTTATTTTATTTATTTATTTTTTTTTTTTTTAGAAAACCTTCGCTTTGTTTTCCTTCTTTAATATTTGTGATAATTTAATAACCAGCTATGTAAGAATAAAAAGGATTTAAAATGTGGATACATACAAGACAAAATAATATGTGAATGTTTAAATGAATTTTTATGATATATTTATATATATATATATATATAATTTTTAATTTTGTATCCTTTTTATAGATTATCGACAAATTTTCTACCATGACTTATACTATTGTCAGTTGTATACAAGGTCCAGCAATAGCAATTGCTTATTACTTTAAATTCTTAGCCGTAAGAATTAAAAATATATGAATATAAATATATATATATATTATATATTATATATGTTTTTTATGTACATATGTATTATTTTTTTTTTATCTCAATATAATTTTAAATGTTTATGCTTGTATCACATTCCATATTTTATAATAATTGTATGCATTTATTTATGTATTTTTCACTTTTTAATTTTATAGGGTGATGTTGTAAGAGAACCAAGATTATTAGATTTCGTAACTTTGGTAAGTGAAATTAAAAAAGTGAATTTTTTTTTTTTTTTTTTTTTTTTTTTTCTGAACAAAATAATATGTACAATATGTGTGCAATATCAAATGGCTTGTTCGTTAATATATTTTTATATATTTTTTTTTTTTTTTTTTTTTTTTTTTTTTACAGTTTGGCTACCTATTTGGTTCTATAATATACCGTGTAGGAAATATTATCTTAGAAAGTAATACAAAAATAAGATAAAAAAATATAATATATAAATGAATATATTGTTCACATATTTTTTGCATACATAATATATATATATATATATTTATTTTTATATTTTCATTTATCATAATTTTTTTTTTAATTTATTTATAATAGGAAAAAAAATGAGAAATGAAGAAAATGAAGAAGATTCCGAAGGAGAATTGACCAACGTAGATTCAATTATTACACAATAAAAATAAGTCTTTTATTTTTTAATATTTTTTTTATTTTTCATGTTTTTTTCTTTATTTTTTTTTTTTTTTTTTTCCTTTTTTTTTTTTTAATAATTCATTTTCATAATTTTTATATTTGTTATCGCATTACACTTTTTAAGCGAACAATGTTGAAGGTATAGAGATCTCTTTATTATTATTAACATGTAAATTTTTTATGAAATTTTGTACTTTTTTAGTATTTATATTTTATACACATAAATATGTATATATATATATATATATATATATACATATTATTTATTCTTATTTGAAAAAAGAACAAGGAAATAAAAAAAGGGAAAAGGAGAAAAAGAGAAAGGTTAAAAGTATATATATATTTATTTATATATATTATTATATATGTTTATAATTTATATATATTTGTCATAAAAAGAAATATAATTATATATATATATTTTTAAATTATAAACTATTGCTATTGTTAAATTTTATTTTTAAATTCATTAAAAATCAGATTACCAAAGATTGTTTTATTCTTCAATCATGATAGTAGAAATGAGAAGAAGCAAAAAAAAAGAAAAAAAAAATTCATATTGTCTAAGGAGCAAACAATTTTGTCCAATTGACAAATATGTATATACATATATATATATATATATATATATATTTATATATTTGTATTTTCCTTTTTTTTTTTTCCTTTTGTTGTTTTGATAAATAAAAAAAAAATAAAATATATAAAAATTATCTCTAATATTCATAAAGATATATTTTATTTTTTTATTATTTTTATTTTATCAAGTTTGTAAATTATTATTTCATCTAATGAAATAATAGGAATACAAATATTTTATATTTGTTCTTGTTAAGAAGATTTTACAATTATATTTTTTTTTTAATTTATTTTATAAAATATAATTAAGATTATATCTTCTAAAAGGAAAAAGAAAAAAGAAAAATATTGTATAAAGAAATTTGAAATATCTTTCGCCACTTTATTTCAAGTTTCAGTTTTTTTTTTTTTTTTTTTTTTTTTTCTTGCTTTTTCTCTTTCTTCTTGTATAATATTTAGTTCTCATCATCTTTTTAATGAATTAAAAATAAAATGAATGTATTCTAATAAATAAATAAAAAAAAAAAAAAAAAAAAAAAAAAAAAGATGTATGCTTTAATTTTTTTTTTTTTTAAATAATGCCTTATTTTCAGAGATAATGTTTTTTTAATAAAATAGAAATATTATTATATATTTATTCTTATAAAATGGGTGGAATATAAGGGTCAAAAAAAAAAAAAAAAAAAATAAATAATAAAATAAATAAAATAATACTAAAATAAAGGGAATAAATAATATATATATATAATTATATATATATATATATTTATACATATAATATATATATTTATATATTCCCATATGTTCGCGATAAAAAAAAAAATATGCATATTTTAATAAATAAAAATTACAAGGACCAGATAAAATATTCTGCACATATATAATAATATATATATATATATATATATATATAATAGTAATACATTATATAATATAATAATTTTTTTGTAAGTCCCATTATATATTTAATATTGAAATTTAATTTCTCATTTATTTTTTTTTTTTTATATTACACATTCTTACATATATAATATATATATATATATAAGTAGTAGAAATAAATATAAAAAAAATAATAAATAAAAGAGAATATCAAAAAAAAAAAAAAAAAAAAAAAAAAAAAACTCTAACACATATATATATATATATATATATATATATATATATATTATTAACAATTAATATTTGAAGTACCATTTTGTATTTTTTTTTTTTTTTTTTCTAATTTCAAGTTATATTATATATATATATATATATATATATTAATATATCGAATAATGAAAAATATCAGAGTAAATATGATATAATAAAAAAGATGTTTACCTTTCTTGTTATTATTGTAAACGTATTGGTTTGCATATGTTTCTTGAATACAAAATATCAGATACAACTAGATTATAGTGTACCTAGTACCCTAATTAATTTAGATAGATCCTTAAAATATACAAATATAACTGTAGGAAAGGATTCCTTTCTTTGTATATTAGATAAGTCTGATAGTTTTGATACCTGTGAAAAATATGATTTGTTGAAAAATGTCGATGAGTTTTACCCTGATGGGGTTGAAGAACAAAAAGGAGTAAACAATAATAATAAAAAAAATAAAAAAAATAACAATAATAATAATAATAAAAAAAATAAAAAAAATAACAATAATAATTATAATAATAATTATAATAATAATAATAATTATAATAATTATAATTATATTTATAATAAACATATTGACAATAATGGTGACCATCAAATTAATAATGATTCTTTTACAAAGTACAATATTTATGATAATGTTGAAGAACAGCTAAAGAAAAACTACCTTATAAAATATTCAGATAATAATAATAATAATATGAACTATAATTTATATCTAGAGGAAGATAACTATGAGATTGAATATCAGAATGTGGATAACTGGATGAATATAAAAGGAAATGAAGTTCAAAATAATATTATAAAAGATATTGATGATAATACAAGTCCTAAACAAAGTAGTAATAATAAAGGTTGGACATGTAATCATGTATTGAATAGATTAAATGATAAATATTCTAAAGAATTAAAAAAAAAAAAAAAAAAAAACACACAAAAAAAGAAATATCCTTATGATTACTTTTGGAAGGAAAGAAATGAAAAGGCTGATAAATTAAATAAGACATTTAGTTGTAATTTTCAAAAGGTATATGATTATATTTTTTATAAACATAAAATGAATGCATATCATAAATATAGAATATATAATAATATTAATGATGATATATTATTAAAGAATCATATAATAAAAGGGAAAATGTTAACTATAAATAATACATGTGTTGATGCGTTTTCTAATGGAAATATATTAAAAATATGTTTAAATAAATCTATATCATTTATAACCAAAAGATATCCTACTAAACATAAAAAACATATTACTATATCAAATTATGCTGTAGGAAAAGATTTATTATTTTCTAATAATACTGTAGTACAATATTATAGTGATGGCAAATATTTTTTTGAAGTACTTTTTTTATGTGGTAATAATAATTTAAGAGTTAATAGTTTTGAAAAGTTATATAATATATATTATCCATTTATTTTTCAAATATATGAACATATCAATACAACAATTACAAAATTATATAATATTATAATAAAAAGATTAATAGATAATGATGTATATTTTTTTAAATCATTTTCTAATTATCAATATTCTGAACAATATTATAAATCATTAAAACAGAAATTAATACATAATTTAAATTTATATTATCCTGAAGCTATATATTTATATCGTATTACATTAAGTGGTTATATGTTTTGTAATTATACTGAGAAAATAAATCCACCAAATTTTTTTCTTTTAAAAAATTTAATGAATAAATGTCATCATTTTATTAGAGAAGATGATACCATGTTTGAAATATGTTTACCTTATAGTGTTATTCAATATAAAAAAAATGTTTTTGGAAAAGAAAAATATCCATTAGTTTTATTAGGATCTTCATATAATTCACTTAATCAAGGTAAACCCTTTTATGAAAAAATGTATGATATCTTCCCTGTTCTAAAATCTAATCATATGATGAAAAAAAATTTGGAATATTATAATCAATTCAAAAAAACACACCTTTCTACAGCGAATTCTTTCAATACACAACAAAAGTTTGTATCATCAACGAATAAAAATAATTCAAATATATCAGATGTAAAATATGATTATGCAAATAAAAAAACATTAAATTCTCAACAAATATTATCATCTCTAGAGGAATTTACTATAAAAAGTGGATTATCATCAAATAATGTGGTAACACAAAATAATGTGGTAGCACAAAATAATGTGGTAGCACCAAATAATATGGTAACACAAAATAATATGGTAACACAAAATAATTTAACACAAAATAA
Source organism: Plasmodium sp. gorilla clade G2 (assembly GCF_900097015.1). NCBI lineage: Eukaryota > Apicomplexa > Aconoidasida > Haemosporida > Plasmodiidae > Plasmodium > Plasmodium adleri (nom. inval.). Next base: position 356,200 of record NC_041699.1, read on the forward strand.
TTTAACACAAAATAATTTAACACCTAACAATTTAACACCTAACAATTTAACACCTAACAATTTAACACCTAACAATTTAAGTTCAAACAATTTAACACCAGATAATACTTCTACTGCCAAAAGGGTATCCTCATCAAGTACCTTATCACCTCCAAATTTATTTCCATCATCATTTAATGTGTCTTATACTCCTTTTTATATAACCTCCCTTTCTGCTTACTTTTCTTCATCAGCACACCGTATGCCATATGTAAGTTCCTATATAATTGACAAGCCACTTGAAGTACTTAAATATGGAAATGGCAGTTTTTATAAAGCTTTAGCTTTTGATTTGAAAGGAGGGAAATGTATAGATTCGTTAGACGAAGTTCATGATTTCTTAACAACCATATATTTTGATTGTTCTTTAAATTATAAAAGTGGAACACAAACAAAAGTTGTTAATGTCTTTCAATCAACTGAGTGTCATTATTATGTTCATATGACTTCACCATATGTGTGTGCTCATCCAATGTTACATATGCCAATGAAATCAAAAAATGAGACAGTAAAATGTTTTAGGAATATATATGCAGCTAGTTCTCAGCTTCAGGATAAGTGGGCCAACAATATGTTTAATAATATTATGTATAATAAGAAGGATGATATATCTAATATTATAAGTAGTAATATAACTAATGAGAATAATAATAATATGAATAATATGAATAATATGAATAATATTAATAATATGAATAATATGAACAATATGAATAATATGAACAATATGAATAATATGAATAATATGAATAATATGAATAATATTTGGAGTGATCAAAATATATCATATGATAAAAATCCGAATGGATATACATTTCCTAATTTTTTTTTCAATAAAGAAGATATATTAAAGAATGATCATTTTATTAGTAATGATGATAAAATGAATTTGTTTGAATTTTATGTGTTACAAAATAAAATATTTAAAAATAAAAATTTCCTATCCTTTGAAGCTATACCCAAAGATACAGAAATAATATTTGGAAAAAATTATCATTTTGGTTTAGGAAATTATGTAAGGAAACGAATTTATAAATCCACTCCCATATTTCATATTGGAAATATTGTAAGACACAAATACTGGAATTATCAAGCTGTAGTTGTTAGTTGGGATTATTCATGTTTTGCTACTAATGAATGGAAAAAAAAATCATTCTCTGAATATCCCCCTGAATTTCAAAATACTGTTCATTATCTTCTCTTAATAAATAACAAGAAGAAAACAAATGAAAATGTATTTTGTTATACTAAGGATCAAACTAGAAAAAAATCTAACATAGGTAATAAGAAAAATAAGAATGTAAATAATAATAATAATAATAATAATAATAATAATAATAATAATGGTGATGATGATTGTGATGGTAATGATTATTATGGGCATCATTTTAATCAGCATGATAAAAATAGAAATAATAAAAATAAAATGAATTATGATACTAATGACAAATTAAAATATAATAAAAATTATCAAGATGAAGAAGAAAAAAAAGAAAATGATACTATTCAAAGTGATCAGGAAGTTTTTCATTTTGCTTATGTACCAGAAGCAAGTTTAATTTATGGTGATGAAATTATATATAATGAATATTTATATGAATTTTTTGAAAAATATAATAATTCCTTTCATTTTTATATTCCTAAAAAAAAACATATCATATGGAAACTATTCCCATATGACTTTTTTAATTTAATCTTTTGAGTATAAGTTGATATAAACAAAATTATTAAAGATGATCAAATAAACCACAAGTACATAATAAGAGTGGGGGGGGAAAAAAAATAAATAAATAAATACATACATATAAATATATATATATATATATATATAATTTATTATATATACATTTCTTTCGTATTTTTATTTTTATTTTATTTTATTTTATTTTAATTTTGTTTTTTTGTTCACATATATTATATATGTGTAATTATTTTTTTATTTGTGTTTTTTATAAAATATATATATTTTATTTTGTACAAAAAATTACAAATACATTTGAAAACGCCCTTGTTTAAAAAAAAAAAAAAAAAAATAGACATATATATAAAAATATACATATATATATATGTTATATTATATCTTTGAATTTATTTTGGTCATGTAATTCTTGCAACTTATCTATGCCACCTACAAATTTTTGGTTAACATATAATTGAGGAAACGTAGGCCAATTAGAATATATTTTTAAAGCATTTCTTAATTGTTGATTATCTAAAATATTGACAGTATGAATTTCTTTTACTTTATTTAATTTTAGAATGTGAATAGCTTGTTTACTATATTTACAATAAGGATTTAAAGCTGTCCCTTTCATAAATAAAACAACATTATATTTGTTTAAAATATTTTCAATTATATTTATTATATCTTCACTTAATTTTATATTTTCTTCAACTCTTTCGGATTCAATATATTGATCATTTATACATTTATCACTATCATATTGATCATTAATATATTGATAATTAATATATTTATCGTTTATACATTTATCATTTTTATGTTTTACATTTTTATTATCATCAACGAAGGATGACAATATACTTGATGAATTAAAATTTACCTCTTCCTCATCCCCCTTTGTAATTACATTTTCATTTTTATTTTCTTTATATAATTCATCTAAATAATTTACTACTTCATTATTAGCAATATGTATATTATTTTGATTTGTTTTATTTTTAAATAATTGATTGTGATACCTATTATAATTCTTTTTTTTTTCTTCTTCTTTTGTATGGGGGGTAATTTCTTCACAAGATGTTAATAATATTATATTTTTTAATTTTATGAAATTTTTAATATGGCTTAAATTTTTATTATTTGTTCTTTTTTCTTTTTTAAAAAATATGGAATGAATACCCAGAGAGGCACAAATATAAATTAAATTCGACGCTTTTAAGTATTTGTTCATTTTTTTAAAGTTATTAAAATGGAAATGTAAATATAAATAAATAAATATATATATATATATATATATGTGTGTGTATATTTATTTATTTGTTTAAAAAAAAATACCAAAATTATAGATATATAAATATTTGACAAAGTAAAAATAAAATAATTATATATATATATATATTGTACATATTTATTAATACCCCTTTGTTAGGTCTTTTTAAAAATATTCAAAAAATTTTATATTTTTATTTTTTTTTTTATTTTTTTTTTTATTTTTTTTTTATTTTTATTTTTATTTGTATGTGTAAGAATTATTTTCCAAATAATGATGAAACATTTGTATAAAAAAAAACGTTCATTCCTTTTTTTGATTAGCCTTGAGCAATAATTCAAATGTTGAAATGTGGAGAATAGTTTGTGTCGCTACTAATGAATAGTTTGGTTTTAAATTATATGTTTGTAAAATATTCATAACTCTTTCATGAGCTATATTTAAATCAATATTATTCGTTACAAGGAATTTAATAAATGGTTCATTATTTATATATACATCTTTTAAATTTTTTACAGGTAAAGAAGAAATTTGAAAACTTAAAATGATATGATCATTATTTTTATTTAATATATCTAATTTATTTTTATTATATGATATTATTTTGAATGGACTAGGCATATATCTCCATATTTTATAATTAATTTTAATATTATTATAATTAATAGTAGAATAATTTAAATTATTTAACATATTTGAATTTATATCTTTATTTTTATAATTTGAATTATCATTCATATTTTTCATATTATTATTTATATAATTATTTATATTTTCTTTATCATCTTCATTATTTAATAATATATCCATTGAATTATTCATATCATTATATATTATTTTTAAATCATTATTATTATATTTTAATATATTCTCCATATGAACATTTTTCTCATCAACTTTCTCTTTTATTATTAATGGAATATTTATTTCAAGAAATTTCTTATCATTATTTTTTATTTCTTTTTTTTTTTTATTTTTTAAAAACAAATCTGATTTTTCAACATTATTTATATTATCATCTATGATATCTTTCTCTTCTCTCATACTAAATTGTGTTTCTATAAAAGGGGAACACAAAACATCTGTATTAGTTGATAGCCAAAAATATAAATGTTCATAATAAGATAAAACAGAATTAAAAACTAATGAAGAAAATTCACAAATCTTTTTTTTATCATTAATTATTTCATTCATTATATAAAAAAAAACATCAACATCTTGTAACTTTAATCTTAATAACCATATTCTCACATATTTATATATTATATTTAATGAGCAATTTATTTCACACTTTTCTTTTAAAATATTATCATTATATAGGATGAAAAAATTCGATGAGCACTCCCCACCATCATCATTACTTTGATGGGTATAAATATTTTTATGGTTATCTATATTTTGATGGTTATCTATATTTTGATGGTTATCTATATTTTGATGGTTATCTATATTTTTATTGTTATCTATATTTTTATTGTTATCTATATTTTTATTGTCATCCACATTTTTATTGTCATCTACATTTTTATTGTCATCTATATTTTTATTGTCATCCACATTTTTATTGTCATCCACATTTTTATTGTCATCCACATTTTTATTCATATCAGTATTTATTTTTTTTTTTTTTTGAAGACAATAAAACCAAGCATCGTCCTCATCAACCTCCTCTCCCACATTTTCAAAGTATAAGCTAATTCCATGAGACAAATAATGTATTTGAGATTTCCATATATTATTAGTCATATAATTAATAATATGATCAAAATTTATAAGTTCCTTATCCTTTTGATCCTCTTTAATATATTGTATATACTGTTGTGACATATCCAATTTATCATTCTTATAATTATGATCACAATAATTAATTTTCTTTACCTTATTATAATAAGATTTTATATCATTGAAATCATCAAATTTTAAACTTCTTAAAAAAAATGCTTTTTTTATCAAACTTTTATCAATCAAATATTTATTTTTTGTTGTCTGTAAAAACATTATAAAATTATTAAAACAATATGAGTTTATAAGATATTTCCATTTTTTTATATCTATGTTATTCAAAATGAGTGTATTATTTATCAATGAATATATATACATATTGTCATTCTGATTTATTAAATTTATATTATCTTCTTCTTCATTTTTTGTATATTCTTTGTTTTCTGTTTTTTGTTTTTTTTTTTCTTCATTTATCTGAATTATATTATTATCTGTTACTTGTATACATACATTATCAACCTTTTGATCATCTTCATTTGTTTTTAATTTTTTATATTTCATAATATCTTCTATAGTTTCTTCTTTATTATCTTCTACATTTCTATTTTTACAATTAGTATCATCATTAAATATTTCATTGATATTATTATGAAACGTTTCATAATTCCTCTTGGAATTATTTATCTTTCTATCATTTTTTAATCTTTCTATATATAATGTTCTAACATTATATATATTCCATATTAAATGTATATAAATATGATCATTCTGATTATCACTTTCTTCTTTTTTTATTGTATTATTATTATTATTATTGTCATCATCTGTATTCATATTTGTTTCACCAGAATTGGGTTCATGATCACAAGGGTTCTTATTCTTTCTAGCTGTGATATATTGAAATATATTACTTATATTTTTATCACGTCTTAATGTTATATCTTTGTAATCATTTTTTAGTCGACATATTAATGTTAGCCACACTCCAAGTATCCTTAAAAATTCAAATACATTATATAATATGGTAGGAAGAAAATATGGAGAGAAAAAAAATAGTTCTGATGATATTATCTTATTTTTTATTTTTAATAAATATTTTATATTTGATATAAATATCTCATATTCTTCAAAAACCTTCAAATAATTTGATGAAAATAATAATACCTCATCAAATTTAGTAGTAAGCACATTTGTAGGTGGAGAAGACCAAAAATTTTCTTCATTCTTATTTTTTGTTTTATTTAAATCTGATATCTTATCATAACAATCTTGTGACAAATTATTATTCGTTATATTAAAATTTATTAAATTACAATAGTTTAAAAATAAATAAATAAATAAATCTTCTTCATCCATATTATCAATACATACATTTTGATTATTCAATAAAGTATCTATATGAAATGAATAAGCTGATGACAAATTTTCTTGTATTATTTGTCCATCCCTTTCTATATTGACAAATGAATCATTATAATTTTGCTGTTTATTTTTGAATAAATCATCACATTTAAAATTTTTAAAAAAATAATTTTTTTTTTTGATGATGCTCACTTCATTCCTATGATTTTTATTATAATAAGTTATTAAATACGGTATGATTAGAATTTTAGAATAATATTCAGGATGTAATAAAATATAAAAAGATAAATTACTATTATATATATATATATCTTTACATATAAGATTTATTGTAAATAGATTTTCATATTGAATATCAAATAAGATGGAAGGATCTATAATATTTAAGAAATGTATATTTCTTAAATGTTCATTTGTTTTATTTATTAAAATATAAAAATAATGATGAAATTCATATGTAAAACATATTAATTTTAATAAATTAAATATACTTTTTTTTTTTTCTAAATATAAATATAAATTATTTTTTTCTTTAATATAAATCTTGTTTAAACAATTAATTGGATTCTTAACAGATATATCAATAAATAATAATTTCTTTAATATATCATTAAAAGTAGAAAATGTTCTCATATCATTTATACTGTGTCTTTTAAATGTATTATGACTATTATTTAATATTTCTTCTTTTTCTATAATATTATTATTATTGTTTTTATATAATTCATTTTTTATATTATTATCATCATCATCATAATCATTATTCAAAAAATTTAAACTTATAAAGCATGTTATATCTTTATTATAATTACAATAATATGTAATATCAATATTACATATATGACTATTTCTAACAACAAAAATGGAAGGCATTATTTTATTTTCTAAATAATAAAGCTCGTTTGAAAAATATAAAGCATAACAACTTTTTATGATACATGAAAATATAGTTAAAATATTTAATTTAGTACATTCATCATTTAATAATATATACATTTTTTTAATTAAAACCCAATTATTTATTTTATTTTCATTCGATGTTGTTATATTATTTGATATATGTTCTTTATCTTTTTCATCACTAACTATATTACAACATGAATCTTTATTCATCACATTCATATCTTTAATGTTATTTATTTTATCTTCATTGTTAAGTAATTTATTTTTTTGTATTATGCATGCAGAATTTATACTACCATTATGATCATTTTGTATTTCATTGTTACATTTATTTTTTTTTGTTTTTTTTTCCAGTTTCATATTTATAACTAAACATTTATGATATATGAATAACTCCCTATTTTTTATCACATCCAAATTATTTATTTTCATATATCTTTTTTCTTTTATTGGTATTTTAAAAAAAAGAGAACCAGTATTATCCATTTTTATTAAAAGGTAATTTAATTTATTATGGTTACCTTGCTTGTTCATGTCGTAATCATTATTCATAGCATATTCTTTATTTAATAATGTATATAAATGTAACATATAATTATTAATATAATTTTCTGGGTATTCATAACAATTTTTATTTTTCTTTTTATTTATATAATATTGTAAATCTAGGGCACATTTTTTCTTTTGCCTTATAAAATTAATATAATTATGTTCACCAAAAAATTGGTAAATAAAACAAGGTGTATTATTATTATTAATACTATCATTATTATTATTATTATCATTATTATTATGAATATTATTGTCTATATATCCTTTTTGTTCATCCATTTTCATATTAATTCCTCTCACATTCTTCATTTCATCCTTTCTTTTCTTGTCCTTTCCATTCATCATTATATGCGTTGAAAAATCAAAAGCATCAGAAAATAAGGGACAGTAAAAATTAACTTTTAATATATTATATAAATTAATAAACATATTAGAATAATTATCAATCAAATCTTTCAAACTATCAAAATATAAATGCATGTCTGAGGAAAGAATATATTTTTTATGAATTAAGGGTATTATAAAACTATTATTTTTTTTAAATGTCTTATTCATATCTTCTTCATATGTACCTCCTGCATTTTCTTTTTCTATATTTTCTTTTTTCATATTTTCAAATGTTATAATAATATAAGTGCAAAATATGTAGCCTCTTTCTATTAATATGCATAATAGTAAGGGTGTATTTTTATTTACATATAAAGTATAATAAAAGACGGATACAAAATTTTTTCTATAAGAGAAATTCTGTTTATCACTTATGGTGTTTTCTATAAATATGTTTTTATTATTATGATTATCTTTGTCATTCAAATGATTTGTATGTTTATTCATATTATCATCATATGGGTTAATATTATCATCATATGTGTTAATATTATCATCATATGTGTTAATATTATGGTCATATCTGTTCATATTATCATCATATCTGTTCATATTATCATCATATCTGTTCATATTTTCATCCAATTTATTCACATTTCCATCCAACTTTTTCACATTATTTATTATTTCCCCCCTTTCCAATTCCCTTTTTAGTTGTGCCTCCAAATTAATTTGCTCACCCGAATAAATATAAAAATAAAAATCAATATAAGAAAAAAATTGCTCCAAAAATTTTGTTATTACCAGATTAGATGAATAGTCCGATTTCTTTAAAAAATAATATAACATTAATTTGTGAAAAAAAACATTTGGATATAAATCCTTTTTATTAAAAGTAAAATTTTCCATTTTACCAGGTCTTACTTGAAATCGTTCTTTTAAAAATTTGTATAAATAAATATATGAAGAATAATATTTCAATAAATATAATATATATATAATCAATTTTAAATTATAAGATAAACTAATCATATTTATAAATATATCACTATCCCAGTGACATTTAAATACTAACTTTTCTTTTATCATATTTATAAATAAATCAATTTTTTGATTATAAAATGTATATCTTAATATATATGAGTTTTCATTTTCTTTCTTCAAATTAATTAATGTTAAAAAGTTTAATATATTATTATTCTGTTGATAATTACTATGGTCATCTATTTCTTTAATTTGAATATTTCCATGTATATCTTTAATTTGCATGTGTCCATGTATATCTTCACATTTTAACTCCTCCTTTATAAAATGTAAATCAAAAAAATAATCTAACAATAAATCATGTATATTTATTACACCGGTTTTATATGAATACTCACTTTTTTCTAAGGAATCCTTTAAATAATATATGTGCTTCCTAGATAAGAGTAAAGTCGTATCATCATGACAAGTAGAAAAAATTTTCAGTATAGAAAATAAAAAGAATACAATGCAATAACCAATTTTGTTATACCAATTTTCTATATGAATATAATAAGGATTATAAGATAAAATGTTTTTAATTTTTTTCTTCATATAAAAACAGATTACATATTCATAATATGATAAAATATTTTTAAAAATAATATTTTTTTTATTTTTTTCATTTTTTTCATTTTTATTATTTTTTTCATTTTTATTATTAAAATAACTAAATGGCCACACAAAAACTTGAATATTTCCATTTAAATTATTTAAAATAAATTTTAAAATAATTTTATTTTTATTCATTTCATTTATAAAAATTGGTGTATTATATTTTCTTTTCTTAAAATATGTATATATAATAGAATCTGTTAAATCAATGTCATATAATTGTATATCCAAATGTAAAAATACATCATTATCATTTAATGTGTAATTATAACAAGAAGGTGTGTATTCGATATTATTATTTTTGAATACTTTATATAATTGAAATTTCTTTTTTTTATAATTATAAGAATTATATTGATTTATACAACCTTTATAAAATTCTAATATTTGAATACTACAATAAAAATGACTAAGCTTATAAATTTCATAAAATATATCACTAAGTTTTAATTGTGCTTTTTTTGTACTTACATTTTGTAGATAATATTTTTCAATATTATTATTTTTTTCATAATGACATCTTTCTTTCTTTTTTTCTTTTTTAAGTATATAATCTATAAAATTATTTAATTCATAAGTTTTATCATCACCATCATGAGATTTATCACTATAATGAGATTTATCACTACTATATGAATTATCACTATAATGAGATTTATCACTATAATGAGAATTATCACTATAATGAGAATTATCACTACTATATGAATTATCACTCGTTTTATCAACACCACTACTTTTATTATCACTCGTTTTATCAACACCACTACTTTTATTATCACTCATTTTATCACCACCATTTTTATCCTTTTCTATCTTGTCATCCCATTGAGATAGATAACCCTCAAACTTTTTTGCTCCTTCGATTTGTTGCATGCGACCTGTTGATATATCCTCTTTTTCATTCATTTGTTCTTTAGATGTTATATAGTTACTATAACACTGTTGCTGTTTTTGAAGCAGATGATAATTTATTAGATTGCTTAATATAAGATTGTGTGATTCACTCAGATTCATAGTATGTAAAAATAATATGTCTACATTTAATATTTTTACATTTAAAAAGTCACTAATAAGAGATATCCTAACTTCATTTATTATTTCTAAATCTAAAATACCATTTGAAAAAATAAAATGTACTTTTTTTTTTGGTATTTTAGATATATAATAATTAATTAAGAATTCATCTATTATTCTTTTTTTCAAAATATTCATTTGATATTTATTTAAATTAGGTAAAAAACATTCATTCGGATTTTTTAATATTTCTTTAAATAATAAAGGAAATCTTGTATATCTTTTTGTTGATAATATATCTATAGCACATAATATATTATTTTCATTTATTTGTAAAGGAATTGTTTTTAATTTTGTCATATATAAATCATATTGATATTTTGTTTTGAATTCTTCATATGTTTGTTTACTCTCAAGTATATATTTAATTAAATCATTAATTTCTTTATTACGTTCTCGATATTTATCTATTTCTAATATTTTTAAAAAACATTCTCTCATATGTCGACAATATTGTATTAATGCACTTCTTAAATAATCATAATTTTCTCCACTATCATTATCAACTCTCTCACAAAAAAAAAACCAATCATTGATAGATCTCTTAGCTATCTTTTTTAAAAGAAGACCATAACTTATGCATTTGTAATCCTTATATTCATCATGCTCATCACTTGCCATCATTATTTAATTCTTATGAAAATTAAAATTATTAATTTATTTATATCACGTACAAATAAAAAAATTTATATTTAATTTTTTACAAGCATTACATATTATTATTATTATTATTATTATGTTGGCATTAGAATTAATGACACATCCATTTCTTACATCATAAGATTTTTCACCAAAAATTTAAACATATCACACAATAGTAATATGATATGACATATATATATATATATATATATATATGTAATATACCTTAGAATGTGTTCAGTGGATTTATTATATATATATATATATATATATATATTTTTTTTTAAGAATTCTTATATCTATATGTATATATATTAAATAATACTTTTTTCAAAAAAGCAATTAGAAACTTTAATTCATTCCAGGGTATTATAATTATATATAAAATTTTATCAGTTCACTCTATGAAGAAATATATATATATATATAATACATTCGACCAATTGAATTAATTATATTATTATATGTAGGATTAAAAAGAAAAGGAAATCTCCTCAACATTAATATTCATACAAATAAATACCTATTGTTCTCATTATTTTAAAAGTTTCAAGTTTTTTTTCAACAAAAAAAAAAAAAAATAATAAAATATACATACATATATATATTAAATAAATGACAAATTCAAAAATGCAAAATAGATATTTATATAAAAACAAAAATAAGAAAACTTGATGATACAGGGAAATAAAAAAATAAAGAAATATATAAAATATAAAATATATATTATATATATATAATATATATATTTTTTATAAGTTATTAACTCAAAGGGGGTTAAGAGAAAAGGTGAAAGCAAAAAAAAAAAAAAAAAAAAAGAAAAATTAAAAAATTGAAAAATTAAAAAATTAAAAAATTAAAAAAATTAAAAAAATTAAAAAAATTAAAAATATATTCTAAACGAAAACATATTTATTATATATATTATTTCCACGTATTAATAATTATATATTTTATTATATACATATAATATATATATATATTAAAAATGGCCTACAATTTATTGGTATTCTCTTTTTTTTTCATATATACATAATATATATATAATATATATCATAATATTTTTTATAATATTAGAGGAAAGAATTATATATAAAACATAAAAAAAAATATATAATTTATAAAAAAATTAACATATCAAATATACATTTTAAGTGATCACATTGAAGATAATTATGTATTATATATATATATATATATATATATATATATATGTATGTATTTATTTTAATATATATTTTTTTTTTTTTTTTTTTTTTTTAAAAAAAAATTCATAAATATGGTTTTATTGAAATGGCCTTAACAATTTGATGAAACATTTGGATATATAATATATTTATAATATATTTATACAGTATTTTTTTTTTAATTTACTAATGCGTTTAACTTTTTTTTCATACTTATAATTATTTCGTCGTCTTCATTATATATACCCGTTTGTATTAGTCTACTAATTTCACTCTTTAAATTTTCAATAACTTTATTATTTTTTTTGTCGTGTATTTTTTTTGTTACAACATTAGATTTATCCTTTACCATAAATAATTTTGTATTTTTTATTTTTTTCTCATCCTTGGATGTATATATATTATTTAATTTTTTTTTTTTGTCTACACATGGAAGGAGAATCTCTTTTTTATTACTCAATGGATTATCTTTAAATGTATTATTATTATTATTGTTATTATTGTGTTCTTGTTGTTGTTCTTTTTCTTCTTCTTTTTGGTTTTTTTTTTCCTTGTGTTGAGGATGATTGTATTTATATATATGTTCTTCAAACAATGTATCGCTTTGAAGAACCTTTTCATTTTGTTTTTCCTTTAACATATAACTGTTTGATATATAATGATCGTTATTTTTTGTTTTCATAAGTTTAGGCGATTGTGATAATGACAATATATCCATTATATTTTTTTCTTGTTTGATTTCATCATTTAATATATATTTAATATCATTAATACTTTTTAATATATTATGAAATTGTTGTTCTACTATTTCATTATTTATTAAATCATATATATTTTCTAGTTGTATTATAAAATTGGATATATGTTGTAAACTTTTTTTTCTATTTTTATGTATCATTTTAATATATGATTGTATATTTTCATTATATTTTTTGTTATTTAATAATAAAAGATTATTTGTATTATTTTCTTTGAAATATTTTAATTCTTGATTAATTTGTTGAAAATATGTTTTACTTATTATAACATTATCTTTATGATTATATTTATTTAACATATTTTTCATATGATCTTTTTCTTTTAATAAAAATCTATTTTCTTTTATTACTTTTTTATAGTTATTTCTTAATTCATCATTTTCTTTTATTACACTTTCATTTAATTCATTTTTTTTTAATTTCTCCTTAAATGTATATAAAGATTTTTCATATACATATTTAATTTTTTTTAGTTTTTTTTCTAATGAATATATTTCTTCATTTAATTCTTTGTCTTTTAATTTTAGCATATTTTTATTATTAATAATATTTATTTGTTCTTCTTTCATTTTTATAATAATTTCTTTTAATTCATTTTTCTTTTTTTCAAATTCGCTTTTTCTTTCCTTTTCCATTATTTCATACTTCTTACTAAACTTTCTAATTAGTTGTTCTTCTTTTTTCTTTAAAATATTTCTCATCATATCTTCTTCTTTTTCTTTCCATATTTTAAATTCGTATATGTTTTTAGGTATATTCTTTGTATTGAAATGTGTTGTATTTGTTGTATGACTTGAAAGGTTTTTAAAATTATCATTGTAATTATTTTGTATATTATTTAAATTGTTATTATTATAATTATTATAATTATTATTATTACTGTTTATATCTACAACATGATGATTACTATAAATATTATCATCACCATCATTTTTATTATTATTATATTTTGTGTTTTTGTTTGTATCCTTATTTTTATTTATACCTCTCATACAACTATTTAATAATATGTCCTCCTTTAAACTAACATATATTTCAACATTCAATTCGGATGTTAAATATTTCTCTTTAAAAACATTCAAATATAAACATACTCTATAATTAAATTTATAATAATGTGGACACTTCTTTTTAATCATTATTTCATTTAATTCACTTATAATATTGTTTATATGAAATTCTCCAATTCCTATGTTTATTTCACTCTCCTTTTCTTTCATATAAAGTTCAAAGAAAAGTTTTCTTCCATCCAAATTATGATACAACTCTTCTTCGTCCTTTACTTCAAAATTGTGGTTTACATAGCAATCTTTAAGTTCAATCTGGATTAAAAAAAATAAAACATATAAAAAAAAAAAAATATATATTTAAAAATATATAAGATAATATAAAAATATATAAGATTATATAAAAATATATAAGATTATATTATAATTTATATATATATTATTTATTTTTATGGTATTTTTTTGGCACCTTTGCGTTTTCTCGAAATAAATACAACTCCGATTTAAACTTCTCATCAAACAAATCAGACTCCATTTTTAAATAAAATTCATTTTCATTCTTTTTTCTTTTCTCTGCATATATATTACTAAGCTCTAATATATGACAATTATTTACTGATACAAAAAAATTACACATCATGTTACATATAGTATTAGGCATAACATTAGGTATCATATTATATATAGCATTATTCATATTAGATGTTGTCATATCATTATTTACAACAATAGGAGATATACCATCATTCATTATATCTTTATATAAACTCTCATTGTTATTATATGATTCATCTATATTATAAGGATGATGAACTATACTACTTGAGCTATAACCAAAAGAATCCATACCGTTATTTATATTTGTATTTAAAAATATTGAAATGATACTTGCTCTAATATTTATGGGTTTATCATTATTATTAATTGAATTTAATGTATTTAAATTATATGTTATTTTTTTCGAGTCTTTATAAAACACCCATTGATCTTTAACTTCAGTTTTGTTTTTTATATGATCAAAGGTGAAAATACCTTTTTTATCAACATATAATTTTATGCCATTAAAATGTAAGCAAAAGTTATTAATATAAAAATAATCAGCTAGCTCTTTTATATTATCGACTAATATTAAACTAAAATGACATCCGGTATTGAAATGATGAATACCATGGTTTAATTTATCATTCTTAATATCACGCATATTATTAATATTATCCATATTATTATTATTATTATGATCACTTATGTTATCATATTTTTCCTCTTTATTTTCTCTATATAAATTTTCTCTTTTTTCTTTCATATTATTTATCACATGCTGTTCTCTTAAACCTATTTGGATATCTCCCCCCCTTGAATTATCGTCGGAAAGTCTTACCTTTTCACTTACATTTTGTATTGTTTCTCCTATAGCTACTTCTATATCGTTATCTAGAAAAAACTGTTTATTATATTGATTGAAATTAACATATAAATAAAATATACTATTCATATGAAATAAATTTAACACATGTTTATATTTATTATCATACTTTTCTAATTTCATATGAATATTATTATCATTCTTTAAATAAATTTTTTGTAAATCCTCTTTTTCAATTAAATGCTCTTCTAATTTCAAACATATAGAAAATATCAAATCAGAACTTATATAAAAATTACTTATGTTTTCATATTTTTTGTTTTGTATATATTCGAAATCATTTATTAAATCACTAAATAAACATTTGAAATAAATACTTTCATTTTCAAAATTTAAATTATCATGCATATCTACACTTTTTAATAAATGAATTTTATTCTTATCCAACTTTTTTTCTTCATATGAAAATATATTTTTATTTTTCCTTTTTAAAACTTCTTCAGAAGTATAATTATCATTACAATAATTATCATTATTATCAATATGACAGTTATTATAATTTATCTTATCATCATCAATATGATGATAATCTCTTCTTTTATTCTCATCCTTATTTTGCTTTCCATTCCTTTCTATAACTTTAACATTATCTACATAATCGTCCACATTTTCTTTGCTCCTTTTTTCTTCTTTTTTTATTTCAATAAATAATTCAATATGCTCATACAAAAAATTAGCTATCTCATTTAAAGTACCGCTTATAACACATTCATATTCATTTTTCTTTCGTTTTTTTAAAAGCCCATGAAATTTTTTTATGAAATATCCTTTAGAACTATTAGATGAATCAATATCATTCACATCTGGTAAATTTATAGCAAAATCATCACATAAACAATTATCATCCTTTTCTATATTCTTCAAAATTATAAATTTTAAGTTTAAATGCACACATATTATTTCTTCGTAATCCATTGAAGTGTATTATTATATATATACATTTTAAAAAAAAAAAAAAAAAAAAAAAAAAAAAAAAAAAAATTTACATATATTATATATATATATAATATATATGAGTATACACTTTCTTTTTTTTTTTTTTTTTTTTTTTCTATTTGAAAAAAATTAAAAATATGTACATATATATATATATATATATATATAAAGAATTAATTTAAAAAAGTATAAAATGAAATCAAAATGTTCCAAAGAAATAATAATTTTAGAATGTATTTTATATTTAAGTATATGTAACTGTAATGTGTACTTTAAAAAAATATATGTTTGAGTTATATATATAATATATATATATTATATGTGTAAGGAGATAGTTTAAATATTATATATTATATATATTGTATATTTCTTTGTAATATTTAAAAAGAGAAAAATAAAAAATAAAAATAATTAAAATATACTATACTTAATACATATCTTTTTTTTTTTCCCCCTTTTTTTAATATATATTTTTTTTTTTTTTTTTTTTATCTAAAATGTAAAGTATATAATTATTTTTAAAAAAAGTCTTTATGAAAAAATTATTTTAAAAAATTCAAAAAATATTATGTAAATTTTTAGGTTCATATGCGTAACATATTTACTTAGAGAAGAGATTAAAGAAAAAAAAAAAAAAAAAAAAAAAAAAAAAAAAAAAAAAAAAAAAAAAAAAAAAAATGTATAATATTATATATATATATATATATATGTATTTATATTATATATTTATATATAAATTCAATATTTTATTATTTATTGTAATTAAAGAAAATAAAAATATTAAATAGTAAGAAAATATTACTATGTAATAATTTAAATACATATATATATAATATATTTGTATATATATACTAACATATTTCAATTCATATTATATTATAAAACCATATAAGAAAAAAGAATTGTCAATTGTAAATTGTCTTACAATTTTATATGTATATTTATAAACATAAAAACACAATCAGAAATTATTTAATTTAAGATATAATTATTTATTATTTTTTTTTTTTTATCAAGCTCTTATATATAAAATTTTAGGTGTAAACCTTACACAATACAGATTATAAGGATTCATAATCTTATGTTAATAATATATTCCTTTTAAGAAAAGGATTATACTTCAAGAACTATTTGTATTTCAAAGATATAATGAATTAAAAAGGAAAGGCAATATTTTATATGTCCCTTTTATATATCAATATATCTTTATTTATATATATATATTTATTATGTTTCAATTTTGTTTTTTTTTTTATTTTACAATTCATATGAAAAATATTACGAGAAAATAATAATATTAATAATTAAAAAAAAAAAAAAAAAAAAAATTAATAATAATAATAATAAAATACTTAGTAACGTAACCTTTATAAAACATACATATATAATAACAATTTAAGCATGGATAATATGGATGAAGAGAATAATTATAATTTTCATGAAAGCAATGAAGTAAACTATAACGAAGAATTCGCACAAATAAAAGTAGGACAACTTATATCTGAAAAATATCTGGCTGATTTTATAAATAAAGATATATTTTTTATAGGTGAAATTATGAATATAGAAGGAAATGTAATCAATGTTAAATCCGTAAATGGTAAAAATAATTCAAGACACAAAAAAAAAAATTGAATAAATTATAAATATATCAAAATTTATGTATATATATATATATATTTTTCTCCTGAACATGTTCATGTCTTTTTTTTTTATTTTTATCTTTTTACCTGCACATATTCATGTAACATTTTTTTTTTTTTTTTTTTTTTCATTAACAGGTAATTATGTTGATTGCATATTAAAAGATAATAACTTTAATACGGATTCAAAATATATTGGAATAAAAGGTATCGTATCAGATGATTTAAAAATTATAGAAACGAGGGGTATAGTATTATTACAAGATATCAACTTTGAAATTGTTAATGACTATATAAATATTTCTATGGAGAATAAAGATTCAGATGTTTTCATACCATCATATTAAATATATCTAAATGTAGATATAAAATAAAAGGAATAAAATAAAATTCATTATAATTAAAAAAATATATTTTTATATATTTGTATGCATATATCTTTTATTTCTTATTTATTTATTTATTTATTTTTTTTTTCATGTTATCTTATTTTTGAAATTATAAGAAAAATATAAATATTAAAATTGAAATTATATATATATATATATAAATTTTACGCAAATTTTTTTCAAAAAAAAGTGTCTCTTTTTACATTATTTTTCTTTTTTCGTCTTTTAAAATATATTTAAAAAAAAAATAAAATTTTATATATTTAAAAAATTAAAGTATATTATATAATTTTAATTCATTTTTATAAATACATAAAAATATTTTATTATTACACCATATATAACATATAGGTAGAAAAATAAAAAAAATATTCCTATATATATATATCTGATAAATTTATATTTGTCTTAAAAGGGTAGATACATATCTTCAGTTACTAAATTAATCCATACTGAAAAAATAAAAAAATGAAATCGTAATATGACAAATATATATATATTTATTTATTTATGTAATAAAATAAATATGTTAATTTTTTTCTTTTTTTTATTCAAACATACCATGGTGGTAATAAGCCGAATTAACATTTCTCATCAAACCCAAAAATACAAACTCCTTTCCATTTACATTTATATTTATTTCATCTTGTGTTACTATAAAATTTAAGAAAGATATATATTATATATATATATATATATAGTACATTAAAATAATAATAACATATGAAGCTTTTCATAAGATTTAGATTGATAGATACATATAAAACATTTTTCTTTTTTTTTTATTATTAAAATTTTACATAGTTTTAAAGCAAATAGATGATTTAACAAATTATATAAAAATAGATAAAAGGATATATGGGCTACTCCATATCCATATCCTTTAGATAATACATGTCCGCCACTTGAGACATATCCAATTATTTGCTTAGATGATAAAATAATTTCTGCTTCATTTTTTTGAATATCATTAGATTTTTTATTTTCTTCTATTGATTTGTGTGTTGGTAATTTTTGTAAATTTCTAATTTTATTCTTTTTCATTATTTTATTTTTATATTTATGAATTATGGATTCTTTAATTTGTTCGATGTCTTCGTTTTTCTTGTGTTTGTTATTAATTCGTTTGTGTTTGACCCACTCAAGTAATTTTTTGGTATCAGCATGTTCTACAAAAAAATAAAAATATAATGAAATAAAAATGTAATAAAATAAAAATATAATTCCAGACATATAAACAATGCATAAATGGTTCATATTTTTTTTTAATTTATGTTTTGTTATAATATAATATATTTATTTATTTATTTATTTATTTATTTTTTTATTTATTCATCTATATATCCTATTTATATTCTCAATAACTTACTTATAAAAAATTTGATGACTTGCTTCAATGTCAATGAACATATATGAGTTAACCTCTTAGGCGTACTTTTTTTATATGATTGAACATAAACAGATATAAAATATGTGGAGAAAATAAAAAATTTAGATTTAAATTGTTCTATGAAAATATCAAAATCTTTGAATGTATTTATTTGTGAGATACGTTTTAAAGATATGGATAGAAATCCTTGTATAAATGTTTTTATCATGAATTGATTATATGGATCTGATTGTCTTATAATTTTAATATTATTATTATAAGGATATATACATATCCAAGAATAATTAAAAGGATTATTAATACCTATACAATAATAATTAACTCTTTTATTTATTGGTTTTTTAAAATATGAATTTGTAGATATACATTCTCTTAATTTATTATATGAAATACCTCCAGATGTATCTGGGAAATCTTTAGGATAAGTTAAAAAATTATAACATTTTAATATTTTTTCTCTTTCTTTTAAACCTATAGCTATAGATCCATTACGTATTAATAAATAGAACAGAGTGGAACATTTTTTTTTGGCTGGACATACAATAAAATATCTTTGATTTTTATCATTCGTTTTATTAATAATTAATATGGGTATTTTAGTATACTTTTTACAATTATTTGAAATGTTTTCTTTTGTTTTCTTTAACTCAGAAGAAATAATATTAGACTCAAATTTTTTATTATTTTTTGGCTTATTTGTATGATTATCTTCTAAATAATCTTTTAAATAATTTTCTATTGTTTTTTTATCATAAACTATATTTAAATTTTCATTTTTCATTGTTTCATATAGGTCAGTATATTTTTCTGACATTTTATTTTTTTCCTTGTTCATTTTATTTTTGTATAACTCACTATGATCTTTTAAAGGTTCAGATTTTTTGAAATTATCATTATTATTATTAATATTATCATTATTATTAATATTATTAATATTATCATTATTATTAATATTATTATTATTTATGTCTTTCATTTTATTTATGCATTTTCTTTTTTCCTTTATAGCTTCGTATGTATCAATATTTTTATTATGTTGCATCATTTTTAGTATAGACAATTTAACTTTTTTTTTCTTACTACTCCTGACATGTTCATATTTATTAACCTTTATACGTTTAATTACATTTTGTTTAATCCTTTCATTCATAAGAATGTTATTATCAAAAGGAGAAAAGTCTTTTTCTCGTAAGATTCTGTTTCCGTTTTTTTCTTGTAGATAATCAAATGAATTCTCAAAAAATTTTCGTGATTTTTTTTTTTTTATAACATTAATATGATCTGAACAATTATTATTATGAATATCATTTTTATTGTTGTTACTTTTTTGTATATATTTTCTTCTATTCCTATTTATATCCCTCTGTTTACATGAATATTTATCCTTATAATTCTTTTGTATATCCTTTTCATTAACTTTATAATTTAATAAAAATGGCCCTATAGATTGTGGTAATACAGCATATAGTGGTATTACAAAATCATAAGGAATGGTTACATTTTCATAATTAAAATGATATCTATCATGCTTCTCTTGATGAAGATATTTTGTTTTTACTTTTAAAATATTTATTAACAGATCAAAACTTTTCGGTCCAATTAGTTCGTACATACAAATATCTTTTATATGTTTTATATGAACAGAAGAATTTATATTTTTAAAATTTTCTATAACATCTTTAAAACAGCTTGGATGAATAAATATCCATATATCTCTAATTATATCATCTTTTAATGTATCCTTTTTTTTGTTTTCTTCTTTGTTTAACCCGATATTAGCATAATCTATTTTATCATTTGTATGGTCATTTTTATAATTGTCTTGAACTTCCGTTACAACATAATTTTTATCTACACCTTTTATATCATTTTTATGATGAACACTATCCACATTATTTACCATACTTACATTATTAAAATTATTTATATTATTCATATTATTCATATTATTCATATTGTTCATATTATTTATATTTTTTATATTATCCTCTTTATTGTAATATTTTATATCTTTGTGTTGGTTTTTTTTGGTTTGTTTGACTTTATCATTTTCATTTAATTTGGAACGCCATAAAAAATAAGCAGGGCAAATGAGTTGCCGTTTAGAGTTGAAAAAATCATCATCAGAATGAGGGTGATTATCATTTTTATTATTAATATGGTTAGTATTAATATTATTCTCATTTTCATTCTTATAAATAAAGAATTTTCCTAGAAGTATACCCTGCATAAACTTACTAGTTAACATATTAGACTGTTCAATATTTGTATATTTTTTTAATGTATTTATTAAATTATTTTCATTACCTGATAATTGAATTATTTCGACATAAGACATATCATGTATTAATGATTTCCTTTTACTAAATCTAAATATTCTTCTACTAATTTTTGAATAATTTTTTAAAGCTAGTTTATATCCATAAATACTAATCATTTTAAATCTTTTAGAATGATACATATGTGTTTCAAGCCAATTTTTTTTTTTACTTCTCATAATAAACTTTTTATAAAAATAACCATAGGACATAAGATTTGGTTTTTTTTTTTGTTTTTTGTTTTTTTTCTTTTTTTTTATTTTGGGTTCAGATATTAACATTTCATCTAATGCTGTTTTTTTACAAATCAATGGAACCCTATATGGGTTATAGGACATACATCTTCTTCTTCTATTTTTATGTATTCTTTGAAAACATCTTTTAAAAATATTTTTCTTTTTTAATTCTTTACCAAATAAGGACAGATCTTTTTCTTTCAAATGAAAAAAAGATGATGTCCATGGAATTGATTCTAGGTTAAAAAAGAAATGAGCATCTATATCGTTATTATTTATTTCATATATAGATTTATATATACCTTTCTCTTCTTTTAATTTTTTTCCGTTCTTCTTAATCATTATTTTATCTCCAATCCTGAATGAGCCTTTATCATGGTTGTACTTTTTTTTATCTTCATTCTTAAGGTTCATATTTATATTGATATCCTTATTAATAACATTATCTTTATTATTCATATTGAGAATATATTTCTTTATATTAATAAGCGTGTACCCTAATCCATGATAAGTACTATATGTATATAAATAAATAAAAGCATATATATAAATAAATAAATATATATATATATATATTACCTTTCAGTTGTTTTAAAAATATATAACTAAATTTATTTTATAACATATAAATATATTTTATGCATGTATATTTCATTAATAATACCACATATATTATATTTTGGGGGATTTTATAAAATTAAAAATCATTTTTTTATAAACATAGAAAAAAAAAATAGAAAAACATCAAATTGAATATTCAATATGATATATTGAATATACATATTACATATTATAATTTAGAATAAATATATTTATAAATATTATGGTTACAAAACATATTATAAAATAAAAAATACAAAAGGAATACTCTTCCTTTTATCATTTTTTAAAACTACAAAAATGAAGCATATATGATATATTATCTTTTCTATAAAAAAGAAAATATAAGTGTTTCTTTTTTTTTTTTTTTTTTTTTTTTTTCCCCTTTTATATGTGAATATATTATTATATTAAATGCATATATTTTTTTTGAGAACATCTATAAATATTATTATATATATATATATATATTATATATAATACCTAATTTTTTGGTATACACAAAATAATTTTGAATTAAAATTTAAAAATAAATATATAATAAAAAAAAAAAATTATTTTATTATTAATTAAACAAAGAAAAAAAAAAAAAAATATATAAATAATAATAAAATAATAAAGGAACAATGGATGAAGAGAGAAAAAAAAAAAGATGTTGTTTATATTGATGTTAAAATTTCAAGTTTATAAGAAAGCATTTTTGTTTTTTCTTATATTATTTGTAGCAACATTGAAATAAAATGTAATAAAAATTTAAATATCATATGTGAGAAAAAAAAAAAAAAAAAAAAAAATAAAAAAAAAAAAAAAAAAAAAAATAGAAATAAAAATAAAAATAGAAATATTAAAAGGGCATTTTATTGTTTTATCATTATTATTTCATTTCATTTCATTTTATTTTATGTTATTTTTTATTTTTTATTTTTTTATACTTGTTCTTCTTCTTGTTTGGGGGTATGGATATCCAACCATGAGAGGATTTTTTTTAGAACTCTTTCATTTCCTGGCTCCATAGGTAGAAGATGATCCATGTCATCTAATGTATATAATTCTTTTTTCAAACACTTAAGTTTGTTGTAAAAATTTAAGGTACCTCCATAAAAGCAAACACTATCTTTTTTTGAGTGAGCAAACAGTATAGGCGTATTTTCAGGAATATAATCCATATCATTATTTAAGTTGTTTATAGCATTTAATAATTCACAACCTAATTTACATGTGACATGTTTTTTAAATTTGAATTTATCAAATTGTATAATATCATTCATATGTGGAAACATATTAAAACGTAAACCGGGAGTAAGTCTTAAACTGGGGAAAAAATTTCCTAAGAATTTGGCAAATGGAATATAGAAATATTTATATGATGGTTTAGTTGCTAACTCATCTATAGATATCATACCAGCTAATGGTATACATCCTCTTATATTTAATTTATTATTATTATCTTTTGATTTCCCTAATATTTGTAATGTTCTTAAAACAACATTACCACCCATAGATAATCCCATAATATAAAATGGTAATATATTATTATTATTATTTATATTATCATGAAGAGATGCATTATTATCTTTTTTATTTGCTAAACATAACATATCATGTATTCTATTAATATATTGTATAAAATCATATACTATATCATCAAATTGTCTTATATGTGTTCTTAAACCTTTCCATCCTTCTGATTGACCATGACTTTGTAAATCTATACCATAAAATGAATATCCATTTTTATTAAACTCTTCAATCCAACTATTTTTATATATATAATAATTATCACCATCTTTTAATATTGCCTTATTATTATTTACTACCTCTACATTATGTCTTAAATATTCTAAACGTACATGAGAATTCATACCATGACATGCTATTATAACACCTACTGGATTCTTAACGGTCCATGCATAAGTTTTTAAAGATAATCCATCTTTATTATGAAAAGAATCCTGTTTAGGATTCCCATCTAATCGAGGACCGCTAGAACCCGTGGAGCTCTTCCTCGATATCTTTCCCCCACTCTTGCTCTTCATCTGGTATATATAAATATATAAAAATATATAAATATATATATATATATATATTATTGTATATATATTTATTTTGAAAGGTGATAAACGCAAATAGGAATATGGAAATATGTATAAAAATATAAAACAGATGCAATAATAAATAAAAACATATATACATATATATATATATATATATATATATATATTATATCATTCGGTTTGATAATGTATCATACTATCACACCCTTTATAACGCAACCAAGTTTTCGGTTATTACAAAATATTTTAAAAATAAAACAAAAGACAATTTTTAAATTAAACAATTAAATAAATGCATATTAACCAATACAACAAACATAAGGTGCTATCAAAAAGAAAAATAATAAAATAAATAAATAAATAAATAAATAAAAGATATATAATATAATATATTATATATATTTATTTATTTATATTAATCTCATAAGAAACGATTATTTCCAAAATTATTTAATATTTATAATAAATATATTATAACTTATAAAATAACATATATATTAATATATTTGTATATATTCAATTTGACATTATAAAAAATTATTATATTTTATGTATAAAATGGAAAGTTTTTATTCCCTAAAATATCACATATATATTATATTTGTTAAAGATATATATAAAAATATATATATATATAATTTTATCAATGCTTTTATATATGTAACAATGTATTATTTATATATATATAATATATATTCTTCTCATAAGTTATTATTTCATATAAATAAAATAGGAAAATATATATATTTTATATTACATGTATATATAATATTTTTATTTTTATTTATTTAAATGAAATATTAAAAATTAATATTTTCATCAACATATTGTAACAATAAAGGATACATTTGAATATGCACCAAAAAATAAAAATAAAATAAAAATAAAAATAAAAATAAATATTACATATATTTTATGTACATAATATAATATATTTATAATACTCAAGGTTAAACCTTTATTTATTTCCTTAATTTTATAAAAATCATGATATCTCAAACAATATATATAATATATTAATTATTTAAAAAAAAAAAAAAAAATACAACTTGTACAAATTATAATATATATATATAATATATATATTATATATACAAATAAATAATTTATCATATTAACATTATAGGTACCCATTTAAAATATAAAAATATATTATATTTCGTATATTTCTTAAGTTTTAACGTTTCAACTTTTAAATAAATAAAATATAATTTTTTCTTTTTTACTTAAACATTTATTTAATATCACCACATTTTTTATGGAGTAAAATAGATGTTCATATGTAAAAGTATTATATTTTTTAATATGTTCTTTATTATTACATACAAATTAATTTTTAAAATATAGAGCCAAATATAATAAAAGTATAAACTTTATTTTATTTAAAATATTAAAAATTTTATAAATGTAGAATTATAATATATATTTTTAAAGAAGGAATAATTTCTATAATATATATATATATATATATATATATATATATATATATATCCATTTAATAAAATATTATATGTTGTAAAAACACATTGATGGTCATATATAATAAAATATATTATTCAAATGGTTATATGTTTATATAATATATGTTTGTATATATATTTTAATAATTAGCTAATTTTTTTTTTTTTTTTTTTTTTTTTTAGATATTAAATTAATGTTATTATAATTACAAAAAGAACCAAAAAAAAAAAAAAAAAAAAAAAAAAAAAAAATGCCTCTAGGTGTATCATTAAGAGAATATTTATTTATCGTATCAACGTCCTTTTTATGTATGGCTATGGGTTCTTGTTGTGTTCATTTAATTATGAAACCTGAAATGAGAAAAGTTGATATTTCTAAGAATGTAGACCATAGAAATGAAGCTATAAAAGAGGTGCAGAAAGATATAATAAAAAGCAAAACGTAGCTAAACAACTTCTATGATATGTTAGAATATTATTTTAATGAGAGCATTTAGAAGTTAAAAAAATAAAATAAAATAAAATAATTAATAATAAACATATATATACATATATATATATATATATATATATATATATATATATATATGTATATTTTTGTGGATTTTTTTTTTTTTTGTAATTAATTTTATATATATATTATTTTTCTTTATAATGCTCCATGTAGGGCAATATAAAATATAAAAGAATGATTACCTTAAAAATGAGAATAATTAAATAAATTAATTAATAAGTTAATAAATGTATACATATATACATACATATATATTATAACAAATTAAAGTATATATATATATATATATATAAGACCAATATTATCATTTGGGTGATACATATACTTATATGTAATATATTTATGTACATTATATAAAATATGAATTTTTTTTTTTTTTTTTTTTTTTTTTATATGTCCGAATCAAATATTGATTTTAAATGAGATGGTGCTACACGATATACCCATACATTTCCTTCTCTTCTATCTAATCGAGATGTCCTTTGTCTTGCTCTTTTTCTAGTAACTATTAATTCTCTTATATCTTCAATAATTTCCCTATTTAATGACCAATAAGAATGTCTCAATGTATGTACATTTGAACCTAACCAAGTAGTATCAATGACATCTACATCTAACCAATCACGATTATCTTTATAACAGTAAGTAGGTTCTATCCCAGTAAATACTAGTAATGTATTTCTAAACATAGGTGGTTGATGTAAAATATTTTGTGTTTTATCTTTATTTAAAGAACAAATATCTTCATCTTCATCATCATCATTGTCATTGTCATTTTTTTGTAATGAATTTTGTTCATTCATATAAGTTTTATTTTTTATATATTTTTTTCCAAAAAAAAAATAAACAAGTGTTCTTAACTTTTCTGCTATGCTGATTTTGAATTTTGACTTTTTTTTTTTGTTATTTGTAATTTCTAAATTTTCGCAATCAAAAAATGATGATATAATATTATGATCTATGTTATAATCTATTTGATCATTTGTATTCTTTTGTATATTCATATTTTTTTTATTATGAATTTTATTATTATTTTCCATAGAAATAGAATAATAATCTAATTGGTTACTGTCAAATAAATAATTGGCACCTTGACCATTATATGTTTTAGAAATATCTTCTTTATTTATATTTAAATCGAATACATTTTTCCCTAATGATTTAGTACCACTAAAAATTTCTGCCCATTTTAATGCTTTATCATTTGAATCACAATATATTGAAATAACTGTACAGAATGAGCGAAGAAATATATATTCTTTATTTACAAAATCGCTTAAATAATACTCAGGGTTCATCATAGTTAATGTTATTAGTTTCATTTTGTTTTGATATTTTTCATCTTTCTCCTTTTCTTCAATAGTCGAAAATAAATCGCTACTTACGATATCGTGAAAGGCTAGTAGGAACATCCTTGTTCCCATGCTGTGTGTGATAATGTGTATTTGTCTTATGCCTATAATAAAAATGGAAGCATAAAATATGGTGATATTAATAGGGATAAATAAATTAAAATACAAAGTTGGCTTATTACTGTGTATTATAATATATCCAAAAAAATACATCACAAAACATGCACACATAAAAAAAAATATACATATATATATATATATATATATATATATATATATATATATATTTATATATATTTATATTTATATATATTTTTCCTTTTACCATTATTTCTTAGTGTATCCAGAAATGATTTAAAGGCATGGTGGACCTTCTTATTTTGTGAATTATCCTTTGCTATAAAAAATTCTAGAAGATTTTTTCCAGAAGGCCAATTAAATAAGAAAAGTTTTATGTAGTTAGGAAAATTACCAAAAGAAGCCATTTGTCCTAAAATTTGTAAAGCTTCTAAATGACTTGTATTATATCCATGTATAAAAATGACTGCTTCTAAGCATCCAGCTAATTCACATTTAACCCATCCATCTAAACTTAATTCTTTAATATCATCTATCCATGAGTATATATGTTTATCATTATATTTATTATGATTAAATGTATTATTATTTATATTTTTTCTTTTTTTTATAATTTTTATTTTCACTTCATTATCTTCAAAATTGTCTTTTGTATTTCTACTTGTTAAAAAATTATAATTTTTTTTATTAATATAACCAGTAATATATAATCCTCTTTCAGCATCTATTGATATATGTAAATCTGTATTATATATTATACCAAAGTTTGGCATATGTGGACATAAATTTTGTAGTATTATATTCATACATTTTGTTTGATATACATTTGTTATAGTATCAGAAAATAATAATCTTCTACCTTTCTTTTTCCTTTTTAATTTTGGTAATGTTCCTGATAAAGCTTTTGGTAAAAATGCCCTCCTTCTTCTATTATTTTTTATTTTGTATATTTTATTAAAATGAAAATATTTATTATACTTATTATTACAATTATTATTGTCTTTGCTATTACCATAACTTTTCATGTTTATATCATCATGACTTTTTTTTTTCTTTTTTGTTTTTTTTTTTCTCCTTTTGAAACCTCTAAATCTTTTAAAATCTAAAATATTGTTAGTCATACTATATCCTATATGTTTCTTTATTTTCCTTTTATCATCCTTTAATTCATCATTATTATTTTTTTTTTCATATATATTTTCCTTTACCAACTTGTTATATAATATACCTAAAGATTCTTCATCTTCTTCCTTATCATAATTATCGTCATCTTCATTTTGTTTCATTTCATTATTTCTATTGGTTATACTATTTTCTTTGTCTTTATTTTTTATTTTATTATTTTTTTTTTTTCTTCTTCTTCTTCTTCTATATTGATCCTCCTCATAAGAACTCCTCAATAAATTCATATCAACATCCTTTCTTTTTGATACTTCAGGTTCATTTATATATGCATTATCCTTTTTCTTCCCAATGTTTAGTATTTGCTTATTTTTATTTTTAGTAGATATTTTTCTCTTAATTATATTGTATAACTTTTTTTTGGATGAATTTCTATGTTTATCCTTACTGTCCTGCTCCTCATCATCTATTTTATTCTGTCCTGTAATTTTTTCTTTTGAAAATAATCCCTCTTTATGAACATATATATTTTTTTTTTTTTTTCCTTTAACATTTTTATGAGATGTTTCATTTTTCTGTGAATTAAAGCTGCCTTGTTCATATAATAATCCGTGTTCTTTTACTTGTTCAATTTTTATTAATTCATTTTTATTTTTCAAAATTGAGTTGAAGGAAATATCTTTTTTATTATCATTTAATTTATTCATATTATTATGACTTGCAATTTTCGATACATTAAGAAAATTCTTTTTTTTTTCATCACTAGAAAGTTTATTTGTAGGTAGCTTTGTTAAATTATTTTCATCTGTATCATCATTGGAAGGGATAGATATATTTTGCTTGTTTTCCTTTATAGCAATATTCATATCACATAAGAAATTAGTATTATCTTTATCAAAGGAATTATTATATGAAATATTATTTGTAATCCAGCTTTTGTTTTCATAAATATTTATATTAGTATTGTTTGTTTCTATATTCTTATTAAATGTTGAATGTATTTCATTTTGTATATTATAACTTAAATCACAGATATCGTCGTAATTAAGAATATCTTTATCTAATAATATGTCATCATTTAAAAATTGAGAGGGGCATATATCATCCTTTAAAAATGGAGAGGGGCATAAGTCATCTCCTTTATAATTACTAGGAATGTTTAAGATGATTTCTTTGTTATCATATATTTTATTTTCCTTTTGTGTAACATTTGGATGTTTAACACTAAGATGATCATCATGATTATTATTATTATTATTATTATTATTATTATCATATATATCATATTTGTCCTTATCAATTGTATTTTCGTTCTGTTCATTGTGCTTTTCTTCTTGTTTCTCTTCCTCTTCGTCACTTAAAAGCTTGTTATAATCAACACGTAGTATATCATTGCTAGCTTTATTTATGATTAAATATTCACAACATTCTCTTTTTTCAAAAATTCCATGGTTGCTTTCGTTTTTTCTATTTTTAGAATTATTATTAGTTAGGTTTAGGTTATAAAAAATTACCCTAGGGAAGGTTCTGTAAAAGGCCCCGCTAACACAACATTCGGTGTCTGCCAGGCCTAAAATATGAAATAAAAAGATGAATATATATATATATATATATATATATTTATTTATTTATTTATATATATATATATATATATTTATTTATTTATTTATATATATATGTTTATATTATTACCTATCTCCAAGTCGTTGAGCTCACAGTTAGTTTTTCCATATCCAATTTTTATACACATAAAACCAGAACCTGTTTTAAAATCTCTACATTTGAATGGACCTACAGGTATTCCATGATACCAATATCCAATTAAGACTTCTCCCTCCAAATTTATACCTCTCCAATAACCAAATCCATGTGGTCTTCCTTTTTTATCTAATTCACCTATGTAGAAAATAATATAGAAATTCAGATTTTTATTATCATTCCTCAATCTGAAAATTTTATTTGATACATTTTTTGTAAATAGGTTAAAGAAAAAAGAACATTTTTCCTTTTTTATAACTATATTATAACCTATTGCTCTTCTAGTAGTACTTTCTATATTTTCTTTATAACCATATTGTTGTTTTTTATACAAAGTATTAAATAAATAACTATTCATTTTATTTAAATAATATGCATCAATATTATTAGGTACTCTAAAATGAATTATTTCTTTTTTCACAATTGAATATGAACTTAAAAAAAAGTGATCTAGATAAAATTTTAATAAATGCGGATATATTAATTTATGATATGTAGCATATAAGGATACAACTGTTATCAGTATTGTATATATTAATAAATTCATAGTATCTATATAAAATATAGACCATAATTTTTGTAGTTGTAAATTAAAATAGTCTTTTTTTCTATCATAAATATATTTCACACCCATTTTATAATAATAATAATAATTATTATTATTATTAATATTATCATTATTATTAATATTATCATTATTATTAATATTATCATTATTATGAATATTATAATTATTTTTCATATTATTCATATTATTCACATTTGTAGATTCCTGTTTTAGAAAAAGAAAATTTGCATATATCATTATAGGTATCTGTATAACAAACAAAAACATAAACAATATAGTTAACCTACCAGCCAATAAATAAGTTGATGGCATCCCTAATTTTATTAATAATATAATACATATTAATAAAACAATATAACATATACTTTGAATAATACCATCAGCATCATATATATTTAAAAATAAATTTGTATTTAATTTATTTCCATTAATAAGGTTCATATCATTTGTATCACTAGACAAATTAGAAGTTGTTATATTTTTTGATATTTGTGTAATAATCTTTACTATTAATGAGTAAATAATAATATAGCTAGCACATTTTAATGAACTATAATTATAAAATGTCCCCATATATTTTCTTAGTAGTTCTCTATATTTCATAAATTTTAATGTCTCACCGAATCCATAAACATTATTATAATAATTATAATAATAACTATTCTGATTATTCACCTTATTATTATAAATATTGTTATTATTCATATTATCATTATGCATATTATTATTTTTCATATTATTATTTTTCATATTATCATTTTTTATGTTAACCTTTGCATGTTTCTTTTTGTTGTGAGGTGTCTTAACCAGTTTACTAAATTGCTCTTGATATTTATCATACATACATGTTGTATTTATAAAATTATATTTCTCATTTGAAATACTTGATTCATTTTGTTTACTAAATGAATTATTATCTTCATTTGATGAAATATATTTTTCTGTTTTTTTCTGGAACACATTCTTATTATTGTAAATATTTTTTATATATGCATTATTTTCAATATTTTTTAATTCTCCAGTCATATTCACATTTTTTTTAATATTATTATGTATTATGTTAATTTTATTCTTTATCATTAAATTTTTTTCATTTGATATATTTACACATTTTTCTTTATCTATAAAATCAGTTTGAGTATAGGCATTTTTATAATTTCTTATTATATCATTCTTTTTATCTCTTTGATTTTTTCTGTTTCTTTTTTCATTTCTTAATACATTATAATAATTATCATTATAGTGATAATCATTTTTATTTCTATCATTTTGTGAATTTGTTTTTTCACTGTCGTCAGATTTATATTGACAAATATGACTAATAAAAGGAATATTCTTATATTGATAAGATAACATATTATTTGAAGTATAATATTTATCATCATTTTTTATATCCTCAATAAGGCGTATATTATCCTTACTACTAGATATATTCTTATCACATATATTATTTTTATTAATTATTTTATTTTTTATTATTTTTTTTTTTTTTTTATCTTTTCCATTTTGATCAAAAGAGTTAAGTGTAGAATATTCCATACTTTTTGCTTCATGAAAAATATTATCTTCATTTTCACAAAAAAGATAATCTTTTAAATGACCCAATTTTTTCTTATCTCTGGAATTATTAAGGATATCATTTTTATTGATCTCCAAAGGTGATATTTTTTTTCCTTCTCTATTAATTGTTTGTTTGCTTATTTTTTTATCATTTTTTATATTTTTATAAAAGGGTTCATTATTTTTTGTAGATATAACATCTTTAGAATAGTGACTACCAATATTACCATTCATATGATCACATATATTACCATTCATATGATCAACAGATGCTTTACGTGTCGAACTATGCAATGCCGCTGAGATATTTTGCGAGTGAATAAATTTTTTACAAACATTTTTATTATAAATTATATAATTATCCTTATCATAGTTATTAAAAAAGAAATTTGTGAAACTATTATATTCTACAGATTTATTTGTAAAAAAATTTAAGTCTACATTTGTTTTTTTCATTTGGATAAGAGGAAGTATATAATTTAAGACATTATTTATTTCTCCTTTTTCTTGTTTTATTTTATTTTTTATTTTATTATTATTATTTTTTTT
This sequence comes from Plasmodium sp. gorilla clade G2, assembly GCF_900097015.1. Lineage (NCBI taxonomy): Eukaryota > Apicomplexa > Aconoidasida > Haemosporida > Plasmodiidae > Plasmodium > Plasmodium adleri (nom. inval.). Next base: position 390,318 of record NC_041699.1, read on the forward strand.
TTTTCTCTTCTTAAAAATTTTATGTTTTAAAAATAGATATTTTGTTTTCTTATACTTGTGTGATATATATATGGGTATATTATAAGAATTTCTTTTATGTTCTATAGTTGATAAATATAATAGTGTATTGTTTAATTTTTTTCTTTTTTCTTTTTCACATTTCTCTTCATTAAAGATTATAGATTTGTTCTTATCCTCCTTTATATGATTAAAAAATAAAGTATATATATACATATCATTTTTAATTATTTTATTATTTTCATTTTCAATATAATTTATTCCTTCCTTTAACAAAAGTTTATAAATATTATCATTTTTTTTATATGTTTCATCTATATTTTTATAATTATTATATTCATATGTTTTCACGTTTTTTCTTTTCTTACATTCTTTCATGATTTATCTATATTTTATAAGTTATTTGTTTTTTTTTTTTTATTTTATTATGATCTATTTTTTTTTTTTTTGTCCTTGTTCTTTTTAAAAAAAAAAAAAAAAATAAAATAAAAAATATAGATCAATAATTTAGTATATATGTATATTCTTCTGGTTTATTCTCCATTTTAAGAACAGAAAAGAAAACAAAAATAAAAAAAGAAAAAAATGTTTTCCTTTTTGTTCTATAATGTGTTTATAATATATACACATATATTATATATATATATAATTATATATATATATTTATATATATTTAATGATATGGTTAACAAAACAAAATAGTATAACAATATGAATAAAAAACGATTGAAAACTGCAACATTTGAATTATATATAAGTATATATTTGTCTTATATATAGATATAATAGAAATATACAATTTTTTTTTAGCACAAAAAATATATATATATATATATATATATTTATTTATATTTATATTTTTAATTCTGTTTTTTTGGAATATAAATTAAAAACTTCATTATATCGAATAAGTGCTCCATACATAATATATATACATATATATTTTTTTTTGTCCTAACTTTTTTTAATTTCATAAATCATATTCTACTTTAATAAAAAAAAAAAAAAAAAATTCTAAGAACCATGCAAATATATATATATATATATATATAAACAAATAAAAGAAAAATACTTATTTTTTTAAAATAAATACATATATTATTTAACTCTTCCAATATATGTATATATGTACATATTAATGTTATAGAAAGTTTATATATATATATATATATATATATATTTACTTATTCATTTTAATTTTTTTTTTTTTTTTTATTATATTTCCATTTGTTTTATAATATGTATATCATATTGAAAAATGTAGCAACAAAATAAATATGTATATATTATATAATATTTCGAAGATTTCTATATGACCCTTTTTATATGTTCATTTAAAAAAAAGGTATCCATTATGTAATGCACAATATTTGAAAACCTGACCATTAATAATGAAGTATTTTAACAACTGTTACTTTTTTTTTTTTTTACAAACTTATGTGTACACAATATATATATATTATATATATGTGTTATAATTTTTTTTTTTTTTTTTTTTTTTTTTTAAATTCTTATAATCATACAAAGTGTGTAAAAAAGAAAAAACATATTTAAAGTCTTCTCTATATTTTGTTTTTTTTAATATATTTAAAAATAAAAATATTTCATATATAACAAAACATGCATACATTATTGACAAGGTATTACATTTTATAAATATTAAAAAAATGAAACAAATAAAAAAATTTAATAATGGAAAGATATAAATATAGTAAATGGTGAATGGAAAATAAATACATACATATATATATATATATATATATATATATATATTTATTTATTTATTTATTTATTTATTTATTTTTATTTTTATTTTTATTTTATCATGACAAGATTGTTAATATCTATAGAACAAGATGTGTCGCTATCATCCTTCGTTTCAAAAGATTCCTTCAAATTATCTTTTCCTGAATTTATATAATCTCTCGTATTATTATTTTCTACTATTTTTTCTTTCTTATTATTTTGATTGGAATTTTTTTTCTCAATTTTAAAAATGCAAGATGAATAACCCAAAGAATCATTTGAAGTACTACTATTATCAAATGGCTTTGTTTCTTTTTGTACTTTTATTTCATCATCTAATATGTCAACAAAAAAATCAACATGATCTTTATTATTCATATGGTTATCGGAGGAAAATTTTTCATAACTACTATTTTCTTCGTTATTGTTATCATCCTTATTATCTTTGTTATTGTAATTTTTATCGTCATTGAGATCTTCTTTCTCATCATTGAGATCTTCTTTATCGTCATTGAGATCTTCTTTATCGTCATTGAGATCTTCTTTCTCATCATTGAGATCTTCTTTCTCATCATTGAGATCTTCTTTCTCATCAATGAGATCCTCTTCCTCAACATCTTCTTCATCTTCATCATCTTCATCATCTTCTTCATCTTCTTCATCTTCGTCATCTTCTTCATCTGCTTCATCTTCTTCATCTTCTTCATCTTCTTCATCTTCTTCATCTTCTTCATCTCCTTCCTCGTCATAATATTCAGCTCCTCCCACATGACCTTCTACACTTTCACTGTCATCACTCTTTTGACTCGATTTTTGACCCTCCCTCATGACAATGTAATATTTCCATAAAGACAAAAACTTATTATAATAATAATATTTATAATGATTCATATTTGTAACATACTTGTAGATAAAGATGTAAAAGTATTTTCTCAGAAGGCTCAAGTTTTTTTTATCCTGAAGAGTTACTAATATTTGGTGAATGCTCTTCTTATATTTGATATAATTAAAGAAAGCAAAATAAAATTTTCTTTTCAAACATATTTCATTCCCCTTTTTATGTTTCAGTGTTGTCATGACTTGTTCATATTTTTTAATACTAGACATTGTCATATCATATAAATAATAAAAAACTTTATATTTCATCATTTTGATTCTTTTCAAATGAACAATATCGAAATTTTTCTTCTCAATTTTAATTTTATTTATAGAAAAAATTAAAAGAAAGAAATATTTTTTTATAATATTTTTATTATATTGTTTTCGAAATTCATCAAATTTTTGTTGGAAATATTCAAATTGATTGGCTTTCATAATCCAAAATTTAATAAAGTTAGATAACATTCTTTCTTGTACTTTTTTATAAAAAATTAATGAATTATATTCACAATAATTTTTCCATTTATGTTCTACATAATATTGTTTTAATGAAATTATAAATTCAGATTTCCTACGATAATTTAAAAATTGTTGTGACAGCATGTCTAAATAATTTAATTGTTTACATTCTTTAATATATTCCTTCCATTTATTTAAGAAACAATTTATTATTCTCTTTTCTCTTCTATCATTAATGGTTTTCTCACAAACATTTAAATGGTAATTATAAAAATATATATTTGTTAATATAATAAAATATTTTTTTAAAAGATATTCTTTTTTTTGATTAATAATGTCTGTATACAATGTTGACAATAACATATTTTTCTTTTTTTTTATATTTTTATACTTTAATAATATAAAAAATATTTTTCTTTTCTCTTTTTGTATATACTTTATTTTATATAATTCTAAAGATTTTCTTAATGTCTTATTCTTTTCTTTATATATATATAAAGCATTAAATGTGTCATATAACATATCATTTTTATATTTAAAATATTCACATATTTGATTTTGAATAAATTCAAATTTGCCTTTTTCTTGTAAACAATAATAATTTTCATTTTTCTTTTTTAAAATATAATAAAAAGAAAATATATTATTTTGATATATATTATATAGATATATATTTATCTTTTTAATAAAACGTACAAATTTATAATGAATACTCCAAATATGTATATATGTATATAATATATTTCTTTTCTTTTTTTTTAAAAAATTATATAATTTATTCCACATCAAAAAACATTTCTTTATTATTATATTATTTTTAAATTTTACAATATTATTATGATTATTCCTTAAAAATTTCTTTTTATTTATATATGCTATCCATTCATTCATAATTACTCTTTTCATCTTATCATTATATATTTTAAACATATAATGTAACACATTTTTAATTTTCTTTATTTTATAATATTCATATAACCAATAAGAATAATACATCTTCAATGTCTTTTTCTTATAATATGTTTTACAATATTCTTCTATATGTTTATGATATTTTTTAACATCTTTATATTCTTTTAAAACAGTAAATATATCTTTTATTAATTTATTATTTTTGTTCTTTATAAAATTTTGTATTACTACATTTGTATTATATTTTCTTTTATATATAGAAAAATATTTTAATAATAAATATTTATTATTCTTTTTTATTATTTTCATATAACGATGATAAGACATCCATTTATTCCAATATAACATCCTTTTAAAATTATTCATATGCATATATTTTTTTATAACATTATTTTTACTCTCATTATATTTGGCTAGCCAATCGTCTAAATATTTTCTTTTTTTATTTATTATAATTTGCTGCAATTCATCTCTGCATATCTTTCTTTTCTTATATTTCTTATTCCAAACAGAAAAGAGATATTTTAATTCTTTATATTGAATAGATGTATATATATATAATTGTAATTTGTTTAGAATATTATTTTTTTTTATTATATTATAATATATAAGAAAATATTTCTTTTCTATATTCTCCTTTTTCTCTTTTATATAATTATAGAATTTTAATTGTTTAATAATAGGAACAAATATATATTTTTTAAAAAACAGTTCATTTAGTGTGTTACACAAATGTATATATATTTGTTTTTTTTCATATATATATATCCATTTATAAAAATATTCTTGTAATTTTTTATTATTCATTTGTTTATTTATATAATAATATTTTTTTTCATATTGATATAATAATAACCATACATAAAAAAATGTCTGTTTCTTTTTATTATTACAATGTTTTTTAATTATTGAATAATTTCGTTTCTCATTCTTCATTTTTATATAATATAAATAAAGTTTTTCAAAATACATTTTTTTTATTCTATTAAAACATACTTGTTTTAATTCTTTAAATTTTTCTTTATCATAATTATTTACTTGTATTAATTTATGCCATGAAACAAATATCAAATGTATATGTTTTTTTAAAAATATTTTTCTTTTCTTTTTTATTTCTTTAACTTTTTCATTAAATAATATAATCCATATACCAAAATATTTTTCAACGATTTCTTTTGTCATCTTATTTTTTATATTATTCATTTTATTTATATCAATTTCTCTTCTCTCTTTTTTATATTTACAGTACATTTTCCATGATATTACACTTTTTTTAAATCTTTTAAAAAATATATACATTTCGATTATTTTCTTCTTTTCAACATTTAATAAAAATGAATAATTAATTTTTATGTTAATTGAGCTATTGTCTGTATCTCGAAAATTTGATAAAATATAAATTTTTAAATCTTCATAAAATTGTCTTATATATTCTTTCATATTCTCTTCAATTCGGTTTTTTAATAAATCCTCCTGTATATTTTTGTAACCGCTTAATATGCACATTTTGTTTATACCACTAGAATTATAATTATAATTATTTTTATTATTATAAATATTATTTATAGATATATTTCTAATGTCCTTTTCCTTTTCATTTATTTCTTCCTTTCTTCTTATTATATATTCTTCACTATTATTTGATGAACCTACTGAAGATATATATGACACTTGTGACATAAATAAATTCATATTTGACATCTTATTCAATTTACAATTCATGTACTCATGAAATTTTTTTTTGTTGTCATATTTATTTTTCTTATCACTATTAAGATATACCACATATTTATTATTAAAACTTTTTCTTAAAATGTTTTTATTTTCTCTTTTTATTTTTTTATCCACATATATACTTTTTTTCTTTTTTTCCTTTTTAGATATATATTTCTTATTTAATTTATTTGAGCCTTTTAATTTATTTTTTTTTATATTTAGATTATTACTGTGCAGGTCAGATACGGATTGTTCTTCATCAATATAACTATCTTTGATATATAAGAAATTGTTTATTACCTTTGTTATAATAATACATATATTATTATTATTATTATTATTGATATCATTCACCAGTTTATTATTTCCATCCATTGTATTATTACCACATTCATCACTCTTGTGACCATATCTAATATAACGACTAAACAAATAATAAATAAATATTAATATCTTAAAATGCTGATGTATGTCCTTATCCTTTATACTTATCATCTTTATAAAATTAGAAAGAGAAACACTCTTCTTAAAAAACTTCAATAATAATTTTTTCATTTTTACAGACAAGAAATTAAAAAAATAATTGTATAAAATATTAAAATGCTTTTTAATATGTAAACAGAAATAATACATATCATAATAATCATACATCAATAAATAATTTAATAATAAACTACTCATATTACTATTCTTCAACATATAGCATATATGTATATGATTTTGTATACCTTGTAGTTTTTTTTTTCCCCCTTTATATTTAATTTTATTCAAATATAATAAATCATCCTGTTCAAATTTTAATTCGTTATATATTTTGCTTAACATTACAACTTTCTTTTTTAAATATAAAAATTTGTGTAACATATTTTTTTTTTTATTATTCAAAGGAAAATCCATATATTCATAAACACGATCTTCAAGATCTTTATTTTGATTTTCATAATATCCAAGTATATAATTTTGATCAATATCTATATTACAACATTTCAATTTACTTCTATATTTAAGTGCTTCATCAAGATTTATCATCTTACAACTAGATGAATGAAATAAACTGTACATCTTATATAATACACAGATATTATCATAATTACTTTTAATTTTTAAATATAACATGAAGTAAAATATCTTTCCTTTCTTATTTATATTAATCAGTTCAATCTTTTTTTTATATTCTTTTTTTTTATCAATATAATATTTCCATATATCAAAATGTCTTCTTAACAAATAAAACAAATGATTATTTCCTATTTTTAAAATAATAATATTTCTTTCCATCATTTTTATTTTAGACACATGACAAATTATATTAAAATATTTTTTCTTAAATAATTGTTCACAGAAAAAAGAAACCATATTCTTCTCTAGTTCTCTTTTTCTTTTTTTGGATATACGATTCTTCAGCGTCTTAAAGCATTTATGTAATATTTTCTGGTTCATTTTTTTTTGCATTTTTAAATATAATTTCTAAACAGGAGGGGAAAATATATATATATATATATATATATAAGGATATAATATACAAACAAACACAAATAAATAAATATATAAATATATATATATATATTATTGTTATATTATTACCTCGTGTATTTTGGAACATCTTCTATTTATCTTCAACTGGTTTATGCCATAACGATATATTTTATTTTTTATTAATTCCTCCATTCTATTTAATAATAAAAGAACATATTTTTTTTTGTTTACCCTTCTTTTCATATTAAAGAAAATTTCAGATTTCACCTTATTTACTCTTTTTCTTAGTACTGACAAAAATGTATTCCTTTCTTTTTTTCTTTTCATCACGAATAGGAACCTAGATAATCCAAAAAAAAAAAAAAAAAAAAAAAAAATACATACACACACACACACATATATATATATATGATATAATAATAAATACAAATTTGTAATAAACATTTATATATTTATATATTCATATCTATAATTTTGAATACATTAACAATAATATTTATCAACAATGGATAATCTCATTTTTTTTTTTTTTTTTTTTTTTTATCTTACCAGTTGCTAAAGAACTCCTTCTTTATTTTATTATCTACCCTCATTCTTATTTGATAAAAATTACTCTTAACCTTATTAAGAAAATTATAGAAATTCATAATTGCATAGAAATATGTAGCTTTTCTCTTATTTATCAACTCTTGTTCATTCTTTCTATATGTGAGTCTTCTTTGTCGATATGTTTTGATAGCGTTAAAATATTTTGACATTATATTATTATAAAAAAAACGAATGGCTTTTTTATGTGTTCTCCTATTTTTTGTATTACATTTTAATATAGAGAACACATTTCTTTTTATTTTACTTCTTTTATCTATTAAAAAATTATTAAACAAAAATTGTAAGGTTGAGTAATACTCACAATTTTTGTATATTACAACAAATGATCTATATTTTAATTTATATAATAAATGATTATTTATTACATAGACAAAATGTTTTATATTCTTATTTTGTAAAAAGACATTCTTCCATTCATTATAAAATAAATGTACAATATTCTTATCTTTTGTTTGCCTATATTTATATATTTTGCTTTCCCTAATTTTTCTCTTTCTTACTTTATCGAATGTTTTTTTCCATGTACTAAAATATTTATCTTTTATTAAATGAAAATTCTTTAATCTTATATGCTTTTTTAACCTTTTAATTTTTATATAGTGTTTCCATCTTTTTATAATATTTTGACATATAAATACTTTGCTTCGATTTCTTAAAAACAATTCAATCTAAAAAATAAAAAAATATATAAAAATAAAATAAAAATAAAAATAACTATATCTTATGTGTACATGTGTATATTATTATTATCGTATATATAAATCAATGAGAAAGAAACGTTCCCATGATTAATTTAAATAAATAAATACATATATATATATATTTATATTTATTTTTATACCCTCTTCATTTTCTGATTATATAGAAATAACGTTTCAAAAGTAAGAATACTAAATTTGAAAGCAATAATTTTTTCTACCTCTTTAAATTTGACATTTATTATAAATGAAGTATACCATTTACTTAAAAACTGTAATTTTTTTTTCCTACATAGAAAGCAATATAAATATATATATATATATATATATATTTTTATATTTTATACAATATGAAAAAAAAAAAAATTGCACTATTATAAAAATTTTAATGCATCGCGAAAAAAAAATTAAATTATATTAAATTAAATTGAATTAAATACATGTCTTTATTTATATACCTGTTGAATAAATTTTTCATGTTTTCAAGAAATTCCTTTTTATTTTGCTTAATTTTTATGTAATTCTTCCATTCATTGAAATATCGATATATCCATATTTTGTATTGTATTTCTTTGAAATGTAGGAACTAAATGGTTAAAAAAATAAGAAAATAAAAATATGACACCATAATGAAAAATGTATATATGAATTTATTTATTTATTTATATATATATATATTTTTTTTTTTTATTGATACCTTTTTCTTTTTTATAGCACGGAAATGAACAAATAACAAAAGAATACGAAAATATTTTCTTTGTATATTTAAGTCAAAGTGATATTGTCTATTTTGCAATTCTTTCTTTCTTTTAAAATACTCTCTTGTTATATTTCTCCATTTTATTATACATAATCTTTTTAAATATGATTGTGCTATATTATTTAATGTCTTAAAATACATAACATTCTTTGAATACATAAACAATGACATAAATGCTTTTTTCTTATATTTCTTCATACAATATAAATCTGCTATTTTATTTTGTATCTTCTTTCTTCTACATGCACTCACATATTCATTTAATATATCCCATACTTTTTTTTTCTTTTTTTTTAATAAACTTTTGAAAAATTCGACAATTTGTTCCTTCTTTAATTTGTTTTCTTTTGTTATAGCTAGCCATTTCAGCCATATTTTTTTAATTCTTTTCCTTTTATTATTTACATCAAATTTCTCAAAATTAGAACGAAAATTTATATATTTGTTCCACAAAAAGACCCAAGTAGAAAAAAGCTTCTTTTTTAATATTATTTTTCTTTTATACTTATATTTTATTAATTCATTGTTTAATTTCTTCTTTTTCTGAATCAATGAGAAAAAACGCATAAAATAATTTTTTAACAACTTGTTATTAACTAACTTCTTGAATTGTTTAATTCTCCTACAATCGACTAGCCAAGTGTCGAATATACGTTTATACAAAGCCTTAAAAAAAAAAAAAAAAAAAAAAGTAAAAATTTTAAAATAATATGAACATGTTCAGATAAAAAAAATAAACATAAAGAAGAAAATTTATATTAACTGATATAAAAAAATTTCAATACATTAAAAAAAAAAATGTATATATAAATATATATATATATATATATATATATATAAAGATTTAATAGAAATGGAATAAATATAATTCAATCATATATATATATATATATATATATATATATATATATAAATATATATATATATATATATATAATAACAATGGTAACATATATATTTGTGGTTACATTTATATTTGTATTAGTTTTTATTTATTTACTAACCATTTTGATTGCAAATGATATATAGGGCAAATTAAATTTCAACTTATTCATATTTACAAAAAATAAGACAGGTATATATGAAAAGACAATATTCAATGTTTTATAAACAAACATAACATTTTCATAAAAAATATTGACATTAATTTGAATGTTTTTTTTTGTAAAATATTTTTTATGTATATATATTAATGTATTTATATTTATATTAATATTAGAGAAATTAATAAGATCAAAGAATGTTTTTGAATGTGTTTTGTTATCAATGGTCTGATATTTCCATAACATTTTGAGAATGAAATATACAAAAAAGTTGCCATCATTTTTGAAATTATAAAATGTAAGTATATTTATTTTATAATTTTTATGATAAAAGATCCATTTCATAAATGCTTTTGTTTTTAATTTATTTTTTGAATAATCATCCATTTGTTTTGTTTTTTTCTTTTTCGTTTTTCTATATTTTTTATAATTATACAAAAAGTGAAAATAATTTATTAAAAGCTTATATTTATATTTATTATATAATAATATATATTTGGTTGAATTTATAGAATAGTAATTTTTCCAGTTTGTAAAAATGTGTTGTACTTGTTCCTTATTTTTTTTTTCATATAAAAACAAAAATTTCTTTTTCAAATTAAAAGATTTTTCTTTATATTTTTTTATAATATCAAAATACTTTTTAAAAATATACAACTTATTTTTATCATGATAAATTTGCAATATGTTATTAAATTTTGCTTTTTCATTATATCTATGTATCCATTTTTCCATATAAAACTTTAGAAAATTAATTTGTTTATTTCGATTAATATTAAGAAATGATGTTTGTAACTTTTTACGTTTAGATACATATTCTTTCAGAATAGTAAAATATTTTTTGAAAAATATATTTCGAACTTTTTCTAAATATAATGTATAATATTGTTTAAAAAATATATTTTCTCTATATATTTGTATAAATAATGAAAAGTATTTATAAGACAACTTATATTTGGTATTATTATATATGACAGAATAATTTATATGTTCTTTTTTTCTTTTGTTATAAAATAAAATAAAATGTACATAACATTTTATTACTAGATTTTTATTATAAATATTTTGAATTTCATTTTTTTTCTTTTTTTTCATTTTTTTGTTCAAGAAATTATTTTTCCATAAAAGGAAGAATTTTTTTTTTTTTTTCTGAGTAATTTTTTTAGTAGCATATTGAAGTGATTTTCTTTTTTTTGTATAATTTTTCCATTCGTTAAAAATATGAACAAGATAAATGAAATTTTTTTTTTTTCTCTTTTTATATTTATTAATAAAATTATTAAAAAATTGTTTTAATAATTTTATATTTTTTTTATTAACAAATTTATCATAAGCACTCTTAAGATAATTTTTCTTTTCATTATAATAAAACCACAAATCATAATATTTTAATAAAATCTTTTTTCTTACTACTTTATTATATTTTTCAAGTCTTTTTTGTAATATTTTTTGTTTATAAGAATGTTGAAACCATGTGTAATAATATTTTTTTAAAATACAAAAGGTAAAGAATATATTACTTTCATTATATAATTTCATTTTACTATTTTTATCTTGCAAACTATTTCTGTTGGTTTTTTTTAAATGTTTATTTTTAATAATTTTGTTATATACATTATGAATTATATCTCCATTCAGAAATAATTTTAGCAAGTTTCTATTATTTTTGTGTAGAAATGATTTCTCATCTATATGTATTATCTTGTTATCATCATCATCATTATTTTTTATATTATCATCTTCAATAAAATAGACGCATGGATATTTTTCTTTGTGAATAGGAATAGTTTGATTATTATAAGAAATAATAATATTATTATGACTACGATTATTATTATTATTATTAATATTATTATTATTATTATTAATATTATTATCATTATATATAATACCTTTTTGGTCTTTTTGTTGATTTTTATACAAATAAGAAGAGTAAAGGTTATTCAATTTTTTGTCTTTATTAATATCATAATAATAAACATCTAATTTTTCTTCCTTTGCCTTTTCATTATATAAAGGGTTAATTTTTACAATAGTACTACAAGTACTATTCTTATTATTAATATTATTTTTTTGTTCATCGTTTTTTAATATGATAAGAGGATTAACATACTCACAGTTTTTATAATAGCTATTATGTTCCCTAATAATATTATTATTATGACAATTTTTTATATCCCTAATTTGATATTCATCTGAATGTCTTATATTTGTTTGCATATATTCATCATTTGTATTATAATAATAATTAAATTTATCTACATTATTATCAATAATATTATTATTACGATTAATTATAGTATTATCATGGTCAGTTATACTATTATCATCAATTATATTTTTACATATTATTAATAACTTGTTAAATATTTCATCACATAATTGTTTTTTCACATTATATTTATTTGTAATATCATAAAAAAATTTTAAAATACTGGTGAAATTTAATTCTTCATTATTAAAATTACATTCATCAGCTGACCGGTATATTATTTCTTTTATTATATCATTTATATCAGTCATTTTTTTTTATTTTTCTTATGCATACATATTTATAATAATATGTCTTATATTTATACACATATAATACATATATAAAGAATATTTATGTAACATTGTATGACATACTTATAATTAAGGGGCCAAAAAAAAAAAAAAAATAAATAATAAAATAAAATAATAAATAAATTATGTTTATATACGAGAGAAAGGGAAAAAAAAAAAAAAAGAACGAATATTTTAACATATATATATATATATATATATATTATATATATGTGTATTAGACAAAGTTCTTTTATTTTAATACATTTAAAAAATATATATTTATCATATTTTTACACAAAAAAAAGAAAAAAAAAAAAAAGGATTTAAAAAGATATAAAAATTAAAACAAAAGGATAAGATATTCAAAATATTAAATTTTCGAACAATTAAAATGAAAAGAATATATTATATATATATATATAAATATATATAATAATAAGAATATATTATTTATAAAAAATATATTTTTTCTTTATAAATATTCCCTTTAAATATATATATTATTAATATATATTCCCTTATATATATAAATATTAAAAAAAAAAAAAAAAATTGGTTTCATTTTAATTTTTTTTTTTTTTTTAAATGGACATATTTTAAATATTATCATGTTTGAATTTTTTGGAATAAAAATTTCTCAAAAATAATCGACCTTGCTTTTTTCTCCTTTTAAATATATGCGTATATTGATTTATATATTTTTTGTGCCTACTATAATATTATATATATATAATATTATTACAAAAATATAAGCGCATTAAAAAAAAAATATATATATATATTTTATTTATTTATTATTATTTAATATATATATATATATATATATATATATAACCCATTTTGAATATTTTAAAATTATAAATATATTATAATATATATATATATTTTTTTAAAGATTATATTTAAATATGAATATCTTTTGATTGTGTATAATAATATAATATATAATTCTATTAAATTATTCATTCTTTTATTATTTAATTTTTTTGTTCTTTTTTTTTTTTTTTTTTTTTTTGTTTTTTTACTTTTAAGGGTTATTTTATTTTAAAAACTATTTTGAATAATGCATATTTATTGTTATTAGAATTATATTAGTTAATATAATAAAAATAAAAAATATAAATATATATATAAATATATATATAAATATATATAATATTCATACATATATTTTAAGGTTGTAAGTTTATTTTTTGTTATATATGAATAACTTATAATTAGGAAAAAAAAAAAAAAAAATTACCTTTAATATAACTGAATGCATATATATATGTATATATATATGTATTTATTTTATATGTACATTTATTAATTTGTTTATTTATTGTTTATTTATTTATTATTTATTTATTATTTATTTTTATTTTGGTGGTTACTATGAATAGTTCTGTGTTAAGGAATTTGCAAATACCTTTTTATATTAAAAATGGACAGAAGATATGTTGTGATTTATTTCCTATGAATATGGTTGTTCATAATAGACATATGAAATATATTACAAATATGAAGCAACAGAATTATTCTTCTTTTATTTGTAAAAGGAATAATAATCATAATAATAATAATAATAATAATAATTTATGGTATAAAGAAGAAAGGTATATGTTTAATATAAAACCTAATTTAAACTATAATAACTATAAAATGTTTAGTAGTAATGTAAAAAAAAAAAGAATAGGTAATAAATCATTCGAAGAAAGGAATATGACAAAAGATGTAGAATATATATATCAAAATAATAATAGCGATTTTTTTTTTGATAGTGATGAAAAATCATCATATATTAATAATTCTCAAATGGAATATGAGAAGAAAAAAAAAAAAAAAAAGAGATCCAAAATAAAATTACTTTTTTATTCATTTAATATAATATTTGGAGGATATGTAATTTATAAAATATATAAAAATGATCTGAATTTATCAAAAGCAGAAGAAGATATTATAAAAGATATAATAAATATTTTATATTCTAATGAAGAAAAAATAAGTATAAGAAATTCGAAATTTTTAACATGTCTTAATGATGAACTAAATAGACAAATAGCCATGTATTTTATTCAACTAGATACTGATAAAAAATCAGGATTTCTAAGAAGTGATGCTATACAATTATTATTAGAATTGAATATAAAAGAAGAATATCCAATTATTAAAAAATTTATTAAAAATGGTATTGGAAAAAATAATGATGAAAAAAAATTAAGTGGATGTTCATTACAAGAATTTGCAGAATTAATTGAAAATATTATTTTAACAAATAAATCACCAGCAATAGATGAACAAGAAGAAAACAAAACACCAACATTTAAAAATGAAAAAGAATATTATATGTATATGTCACAAAAATATTTAGATATGCTAGTTAATTTTATTAAAACTACTAATTTATATTTATATTATCAAATGAATAAACAAAGAAAAAATAATGATATCAATTCTTTTCCATATGATATGGATAGTTTTGAAAAAGAAATTTTAAATAAACTTACCACATATAATAATAAATATGTAGATAAAACAAATCTTTCTTTAGATTATCTATTAAGTAAAGAAGAATTAAATAATCTCAGAAAAAATAATAACCCATCCAAAGGACAAGAAGATAGAGAATTATTATTAATAGAAAGAAAAAAAATTGAAGAAAAAATTAAATTATTACAAGATTTACAAAGAAAGAGAAAAAATCTTACAGATATAGAAATTAAAAGATTGATAGATCTAAAGGCAAAATTGAGGACAGTCAAAAAGGCCATATGGAAGGAGGAAATAAAAAAATATTTTACTTAAATGAAAAAATAAATAAATAAGTACTTATAAAATATATATTTACTTTTATACATATTATTTATAATTTTTAATTCTTTCTTGTTTATCATTTTTATTAAGCATATAATTAAATTTATGTTTACACATATATATATATATATATATATATATATATATTTATTTATTTGTTTGTTTATTTTTCTTTTAAAATTCTTGATTTAATAATATACCTTATTTTATAATATTATTATATTACTTTTTTGTATTCTTCATATTTATTTGAATATAAATTTAATTTTTTTTTTTTTTTATATTATTTAAAGAAACATTTAATATTTTTAATTTATCAACCTTATATGAATGAGCATAATGAAAAAATTATCTTATTTGTTTTTCATACGTTGAATGGTGTATATAAATAGGTAATAAGTTTGAAATATTTTTTCCAAAAAAATATAAGCATATAAATAAAAATATATACATATATATATTTTATTTATATTTATATACACACACATATATATTTTTTTTTGTTGTTTTAACTACTTAAAGAAAAAAAAAAAAAAAAAAAAAAAAAAAAATTAAATAAGCCTAAGATAATTGACCAAAATTTTATTCGCGAAGAATAAAAATAAATTTATGCACGCGTGAAAAAAAAAAGAAATATGGTAAAATACAAAATTAAGAAAGAAGGTTCATCAAAATATATACAATTATTTATATGTATTCTTTCTTTCTTTCTTTTTTTTTTTTTTTTTATCATTTTTATTATTTATTTTATTTTATTTTATTTTGTTTTATTTTTTATGGCAATCAATATTTCAGAAATTTACTAAAGGTTCAAAATATGTGCATATTTATATTTTATAATACATTCATATGTTATTAAATAAATATTGTAAAAAAAAAAAAAACATTAATGAGAATTACAGTAATATATATGTTTTGTTTCAATTTTAATGTTTTTTTTTTTTGTTTACAAAATATATATTTTTTTTTTCTTATTTATTTGCTTTGTATTTATTGTTTAATGTTCATTTTGTATTTTTTTTTTTTTTTTTTTTTTTTATTTCCATGCTTAACCTTAATTGTTGCCTTACATATATAAATAAATATAATTATAATATATTATATATATATATATATATAATATTATATAATTTTAATACACAGTAATATAAACTTTGAGTATAAGTATATATATTTTGTTAAATATTTTTATTATATATATATACAAATATATGTATTTATATATATATTTATTTATTTATTTATATTTTACACCTTTTTGTTATTATTTAAAGTTTACTTACTGAACAAAAGGTTCTTCCTAATATTATTTTAGTAAGTATATAAAATTTTCAAATTTGTATGACTACAATATTATATATATACTCCACTTAAATATATATATATATTTATTTATTTATATGTCGTAGTTTTATATATATTTATATATATATATAATATCATAATGAATGTCATGAAAATAAAAGAAAAAAAGTTAGAAGACAAGGATGTACCTAAAAATAAAAAAGTGTCAAGCAATGGAAAGGATGAAAAATGTAGTAGGAAAACTCGAAATGAAGAATATATAAAAAATACAACAAAAAAAGATAAAATAGAAAACATGGTTAAAAAACTTGATGATATAAAAAATAAAGTTACAGATTCAACTGATGGATTGAAATGTGTAGAAATTTTATTTAACAAAGCTGGAACGAATTGTTTATCACCTCTAGATAATGATCTTCAAAATAAAATTGGAAAAAAAAAAAATACACACTTGATCAAAAAGGAAAATTATAAAAATAAAAATAAAAATAATATTAATAATAATAAAAATGACAAATATGATAATTTACATAATACCTATCTTTTCAATGGAACTGTTAGAAATTTCGAATGTTTAAATGTACAAAATGTTCATAGCTTTTTTCATAAATATTTTTATTTAAAAAAAAATACAGATGATACATATGATAATATTCATTTTGAAGATATATTAAAAGAAAATAAAAATAATTTCTCACATTTAGACAAACAACACTCTGATATAAATCCTCTATTTATTGCATTGCCATGCAACGTACTCATGGATGAGAAAGATGAATATAATAAAATGATTGAACATATATCAGATTACAACAATATAGATTTAAATGATAAAAAGGAAGAAGATTATGATGCACAAAAAAAAAAAAATACAGATATAGAACATAATAATAATAAAAAGAATAAAATGAATGCATGTCAAAATGATATTTATGATTTATCGAATAAGAAAAGGAAAATATTTAATAATACAGATAATGTAAATTTACAAATGGGTGAAATGGTTTCATTAAATAATTACAGAAAAGATAATATGACAACTAATTTTTTATTAAATCATTATAATAATATACATAATAAGGAATTAAATTATTTGAATGAAGGTATTCATAAAATAAATGAAAATTGTATAGATTCGAAAATACTAATTTTAAAAATATGTAATATAATTTTTGAAAAAAAAAAAACAAAAAATATGCAAATTTTAAAACATTTGGATTTAATGTTTAATATGATAAAAAGTTATGAAAATGGAAGTATATATGATGAAAAAAAAAGTTTATATGATAAGGAAAATATAAATAATTATAATAGTAACCATCAGAAGTTCTGGTTTGAAAAAGAGAATGATATATTTAATAATAATAATAATAATAATAATATCCAAATGAATGTTGTAATACAAGATGAAGGTACTGAAAAATGTAATAATAATTATAATTTAGATAAGACACTTTTTTTATTTTATAATATTTTGTTAAAGGTATCAGTACATATTTGTGGTTTATATAATACTTTTATGGACATAATAAATTATAACTCAATCGACCCAATTAATAACAACAACAACAATAATAATAGTAATAATAATAGTAATAATAATAGTAATAATAATAATAGTTATTGTAATAATAATGATTATTTTATTTCGTATGAGCTAAGAAAATTAATTGAATCCATTAATATATATCAAAAAGGAGCAAATGCAACATTATATTTATTTCACTATATTTTACACATTCTAGAAATAACTAGCCAAAAAAACAATAATATGTTCATTATAGAAAATGAAATATCAACAATAAAGAATTTTATTAAAATAATTAATAAGTGGAAAAAAATTGATTCAAATATTTTAATAAATATTGTACAATATAAAAATTACACTAACACACAAAATGATGAAAATATAAATAAATCAAATAAACAATTAAATATACAACAAAATGAAAATAAGAAATATAAAGTAAATCTAATTAATAAAGAATTGATTCGTCATAATTTTGAAATAAGAAAAATAATTATTTGCAAATATAATAATAAAATAATTAAGTGGATGAAAAAAATACAAAATTTGTACATTATGCATGCATATAAAAATGATCAAAATGGTAAAAGTTGTAAAAGTGAAAAACATTATCATAGTGAACATGTAAATATAGAGGAAGACAAAGAAACAAATAAAGAAACAATAATAAAAAAAAACAATGAAAATATCATATTGACATATCAAAATGGAGATAATAATCATATACAAAACAGTTGTGATATATATAGAAAGGACACAAATGAAAATAAAAAATATAACTATTATAATATTTCTTGTGATACGGAATCCTTTTCTTTCTTTTTCCATTGCTGTAATATAAATACATATTATTGGTATAAAAAAGAAATAGATATTAATAATATGAAAATTATATTTTATCTTAGTAATTTATTAACAAAGGAAGTTCAAAATAGTGAGTATATCAACAAACAAATCAATTCCTACTTTAAAGAAATTAATAATTTATTTTTTGATATAAAAGATATATATGATATACTTTTATGTTATAATAATATGGAAAATATAAATAAAGAACACAACACAATTAATAATTTCATATGTCAATTAAATAATTTGACAGATAATGAAGATATATCTTCCAAAGAAATACAACAGCTGTTAACAGATATATCGAAATATAATAATATTATAAATGTAGATAAAATTATGAATAAATATAATACATATAATGATGATATGAAAAATCTGGATATATTAATATCTAATAATATATATAATAAAATAATGTCTACTACCTTATATAATAATTTTGATATGATAAAATTTATTATGAAATGGATATTTATTAATGTTATTAAAATATATGTAAAGCATGTACATATGATGCATATAAATCATCAAAGTAAAATAAATGGATATAATGCAAATCATAATTTAAATAAAGATAATCATAATGATATACATAACAACTTACAAGGTAATCCCCTTATGAATCAACAATTAATAGAAGAAGAAATTGAAAAACGTGTTAATATAATTAAAGATGAATTAGAAAGTGAAAAGAATATCATTATTAATAATATAAAAGAACAGTTACAGAATGAACAAAAAATAAAATATGATGATATAAAAACTAATTTAGAAAGAGAAAAAAAAGTTAATATGTATATGAATATTGAACTAGAAAAAGAAAGAAGAATAAATGACGAAATGATGATAGATTTTGACAAAAAAAATAAAATGTATGATGACATTTTTAAAGAATTAGAAAATGAAAAAAAAAAATATAATGAAATTCATATGGAATTACAAAATATGAAAAAAATCAATTCAGAAATTAATATTGCCTTAAAAGATAAAACTGACAAATATGAAGAAAAATGTGTAGACATAGAAAAATTAAATAAAATGTATGAACATACTTGTAAAGAATTGCAGGATAAAAATGTTTTATATGAACAAATAAATACACAATTATATAAAGAAAAAATAAATAAGGATGAAACATATCAAGAATTAGAAAAAATAAAAAATATAAATAAAAATATTCAAATAAATTTAGAAAATGAAAAAAAAACAAACGAACAAAAGGATAGACAAATAGAAAAGCAAAAAATGAATATCAAAGAAATGAATATACAATTAGAGAAAGAAAAAATGATTAATAATGAAATTATTATACAACTAGAAAAGGAAAAATTAAATAACAAACTTATATATGAAGATTTAGAAAAAAAAAATAAATTAAATTCAGAGCTTGAAGAAAATTTTGAAAATCAACAAAAAAAAATTAATGAAATGGTTATACAATTAGAAAAAGAAAAAATTATTAATAATGAAATTATTATGCAATTAGAAAATGAAAAAGTAAACATTAAAAAAATAAATACAGAATTAGAAAATATTAAAAAAATTAATATTGAAATAAATGAACAATTAGATAAACAACAAAAAATAAATAATGATGTGCAAATAAATTTAGAAACTGAAAAAAATGAAAAAGATAATATCATTATAGAATTAGAAAAGGAAAAAATAAAAAATATACAACTTAAAAAAAATATGGATGAAGAAAAAAAAACAAATGAATCATTAAATATAGAAATAGAAAGATTATATAAAATAAATGAACATGTATTATTAAATTTGGATGAAGAAAAAGAAATCATACATCAATTTACTATAGATCTAGAAAATGAAAAGAAAAGAAATAACATTCTACAATTACAATTTGATGATGAGAAAAAAAAAAATGAGCAAAATTATGAAGATCTATTAAAAGAAAAAGAAAAAAATAAAGACTTACAAATTTTTTGTGATGAATCCAAACATACTATAAACCAAATGATTACAGATAAAGAAAATAAACAAACAGAATATAATGAACTCAAAATATTGTTTGATCAAGAGAAACAGAAGAATGAACAAATTAAAGAAGATTTACAAAATGAAAGACAAAAAAATAAACAACTCGAAATTATTTTTGATGAGGAACAAAAAAAGAATGAACAATTAAATTTATCTTATCAAGAACTAAAAAATATAAATGACCAACTTGAAAATGAATTTCAAAAGCAAAGAATTACATATAAAAAAATGATAGCAATGTTTGAAAGAAAATTTACGATGAAAAATTCTAATGATCTACAAAAAATGAGAGATAAACAAAATGATGTTGATCAGATGAGTGATGAAAAGAGAAAAGATGTTGATCAGATGAGTGATGAAAAGAGAAAAGATGTTGATCAGATGAGTGATGAAAAGAGAAAAGATGTTGATCAGATGAGTGATGAAAAGAGCAAAGATGTTGATCAGATGAGTGATGAAAAGAGAAAAGATGTTGATCAGATGAGTGATGAAAAGAGAAAAGATGTTGATCAGATGAGTGATGAAAAGAGAAAAGATGTCGACCATATGAATGATGAAGACAACACAGATGTCGAACATATGAATGATGATAATACCTTTCTTCAATTACAACTCGAAAAAGTGAAACAGGTTAATATTGATATGATTATACAACTAAAAAAAGATAAAAAAAGAATTGATGATCTAAATTTAGAATTAGACAAAGAAAAAGAAGCAAATGATAAAATTAGCATGCAAATGGAAGAATATAAAATGAAAATAAAAGATATAAATGAAGAATTAGAAAAAAATAAAAAGAATATAGAAATTATTAATCAAGAATTAGAAAAAGAAAAAGAAATTAATGAACAAATAAATATGCAATTGGAAGAAGAAAAAAAAATGAATGAACAAATAAATATACAATTGGACGAAGAAAAAAAAATGAATGAACAAATAAATATACAGTTGGATGATGAAAAAAATATGAATAATAAAATGAGTATTGAATTGGATGAAGAAAAAAAGACAAATGAACAAATAAATATACTATTAGAAGAAAACAAGAAAAAAATTATACAATTAAATTCTTGTCTAGAAAAAGAAAAAGAAATAAACGAACAATTAAATATACAACTAGAAGATAAAAAAAATAGCATTCAACAAATAAATATTAAATTAGAAGAAGAAAAAATAAAGAATGAACAAATAAATATTAAATTAGAAGAAGAAAAAGAAATTAATGAACAAATAAATATACAATTGGAAGAAGAAAAAATAAAGAATGAACAAATAAGTATACAGTTGGATGATGAAAAAAAAATGAATGAACAAATAAATATACAATTGGATGAAGAAAAAAAGATGAATAATAAAATGAGTATTGAATTGGATGACGAAAAAAAAAAAAATGAACAAATAAATATACAGTTGTATGATGAAAAAATAAAGAATGAACAAATAAGTATACAGTTGGATGATGAAAAAAAAATGAATGAACAAATAAATATACAATTGGATGAAGAAAAAAAAACAAATGAACAAATAAATATACTATTAGAAGAAAACAAGAAAAAAATTATACAAATAAACTGTCATTTAGAAAAAGAAAAAGAAATAAATGAAGAATTAAATATGCTACTAGAAGATAAAAAAAATAACATTGAACAAATAAATATTAAATTAGAAGAAGAAAAAAAAATCAATGCAGAACAAATTATGCAATTAGAAAATGATAAAGAAATTATGAACAAAATGGTTGTTGAGTTGGAAAAAGAAAAAATAATTAATAATGATATAAAACAAAAATTGGAAAAAGAGAAAAAACAAAATGATCATTTAGTTATATGTCTAGAAAATGAAAAACAAGTTAATAAAAAATTAAATATATTATTAGATGAAAATAAAAAAACAAATGAAGAATTAAATATACAAGTAGAACAAGAAAAATTGATAAATGATGAAATTATTATACAACTAAAAAAAGAAAATGAAGAAAATAATAAAATAAATTCACAATTAGAAGAACAAAATGGATTGAATAAAAAGGTAATACAACAATTAGAAAAGGAAAAAGAAGAAAATGGAAAATTAAAATTACAGTTAGAAGGAGAGAAAGAAGAAAATGGAAACTTAAGGTTAGAATTAGAAAATGAAAAAAAAGAAATTGAAAATTTATTATTACAACTGAAAGAAGAAAAAGAAAACAATAAGAATGTGATAATCGAATTAGAAAGAGAAAAGGAGAATAATATGAATGTGATAATCGAATTAGAAAGAGAAAAGGAAAACAATAAAAATGTGATAATCGAATTAGAAAGAGAAAAGGAGAATAATATGAATGTGATAATCGAATTAGAAAGAGAAAAGGAAAATAATAAAAATGTGATAATCGAATTAGAAAGAGAAAAGGAAAACAATAAAAATGTGATAATCGAATTAGAAAGAGAAAAGGAAAACAATAAAAATGTGATAATCGAATTAGAAAGAGAAAAGGAGAATAATATGAATGTTATAATCGAATTAGAAAGAGAAAAGGAAAACAATAAAAATGTGATAATCGAATTAGAAAGAGAAAAGGAAAACAATAAAAATGTGATAATCGAATTAGAAAGAGAAAAGGAGAATAATAAAAACATAAATATAAAATTCGAAGAAGGAAAAGAAATAATAAACCAAATTAATATACAGTTGGATGAAAAGCAAAAGGTTATTAATAAATTAAATGTAGAGTTAGAAAATGAGAAAGAAGAAAATGAAAAATTAAAATTAAAAATAGATGAAGAAAAAAAATATAATAACCAAAGATGTATCGAATTAGAAAATGAGAAAGAAGAAAATGAAAAATTAAAATTAAAAATAGATGAAGAAAAAAAATATAATAACCAAAGAAGTATCGAATTAGAAATGGAAAGGAAAGAAAACGAAAAATTAAAATTAGAAATTGATGAAGAAAAAAAAAATACACACAAAGTAATATATGAGTTAGATGTTGAAAAAATAAAATATAATGATGTGTGCCTCATTTTAGATAACGAAAAGAATAAAATTAAAGAACTAAATGAGAAATTAATAAATCAAGAAATGGAATTAGAAAATATTAAAAAGAAACTAGAGGAAGAAACTATGAATTTTGAAAAATTTAGAGAAATAACATACGAAGAAAAAAAAAATATAATATCAAAAAGTAATGATAATAATAATAATAATGATGATAATAATAATGATGATAATAATAATGATGATAATAATAATAATGATGATAATAATAATAATGATGATAATAATAATAATGATGATAATAATAATAATAATAATAATAATAATAATAATAATAATAATGATAATAGGAAAGATGAAAAGTATAATAAATTATATTATTCATATGTAGAAATAGTTATAAAAAAAGACGAACTAGAAAAAGAATTTAATGAACGCATGAAATATTTTAACGAGAAAGTTGATACATATGATAAGAAGATTCAATATTTTAATGAAAAAATTACACATTATAAAAATGTTTGTAAACTGTATATTAAAAACCATGGGAAAATTATCAGTTGTATAAAAAAATTAGAAGATATAATATATAGTATTGAAAAGATAAATATTAAAGATAAAATTATTCTAGATGGAAAAATTTATAATATTAAAATTATAATAAAAGAAATTAATGAATGTGTACATATGAAATTACAAGATACAGAAGATACAGATGTATTATTATATGATGAAATAATAAATGAAAAAAATATTTTACTTGAAAAAATTTTAAACAATGAAAAAGATAAAAATATATATCATATAGAAAAAAATAGTGAACTAGAAAAATATATGAAAGAATTAAATTTTGAAAACATCAATGATCTTTTTATATTCCATTTAAATATGTTAGATGAATTATGTGTAATCAAAAAATGTTACCAACAAACAGTAGAAGAAAATTCAATGAAAATGAAAGAATACGATAATAATATCCTAATTCTAAACAAACAAATTGAATTAAAGGAAAAAAAAAATCATATCAATGAAAAAAATTGTAAATCTTTATTATCTGAAGTAGAAAATTTGAAATATATCTTAAATGATTTATTGTCATATGGTGATTATGATAATGGAAGGAGAAATAAAAGACAAAGAAAAATGAGTTTAAAAAATGAAATAAAATATATCGATATGGAAATTAAAAATATAAAAAATGAAGAACAAAATATGTTGATTAATTCACAGAAACAAAATGACAGAAATGATAACCACGTTCCACGTGATGTACCTATAGATGAAAATAAAACCATTAATAACAACAGAAAAAAAAATGATAATTCAAATATACCTGAAAATATGGAAACAAAAAAAACTTTAGAATTACATAACAGCATAGAAAAGATGAACACATTTGAAAGTCCTTTCGAACGAAATAATAAATTAATTCAAGAAAATAATTTACAAGATGTACACACATTATATCCAAATATTCTAGAATATAAAGAAAATAGTTCTTTTAAAAGTAGTACATTAAAAAGTAACAACTTATCAGAATTAGATATTTTATCAAACGAACCTAATAGTAATAGTACATCTAAAAGGAAATACTCAAGAAATAAAAATAAAAAAAAAGATTCAGGTAGACAGTATGAATTAAGGAATAGAAGGAAAGAATAAAATAAAACAAATTAAGTGAAAATAAATCAATAAATATATATATATATATATATATATATATTTACTTATATTTTGTTTTATATATATTTTTAATTTTCCTTTATATATATATATTTTATTTTTTTTATTTTCATAAAACATAATATTTAATAATACATTTAAAAAAAAAAAAAAAAAGAAATAAGAAAATTAAAATACAGTAATTATAGCAATATTATAAATTCATAGTATTTACATCTATATGAAAATTCTTATTTTATTATTTTTTTTTTTTTTCTTCATAAAGTGTTAACAGGTATATAACCATATTTCCATTTCTATACATAAAAAAAATAAAAATCTAAAACACTAGATTCATATATATTTTTTTATCTATCCTTTAATGGTTGTAAGGCTTTTCTTATATTTTATTACATATATATTTTTTTAATATGTATTATTACTTTTATAAGTTGCTTTTCTGTTGTTTTTTCTTTATTTTCTTCTACGAGAAGAAAATATAATAATGATAAATACAAAACAATACGTAAAAATTATTAAAAAATATTAAAAAAAAAAAAAATCAAAATTAAAAAAAATATATATATATATATTAAAAATAATTTCCTTTTAAAAGGAAAATTTCACAAATATTAAAAACTTAAAAATTTTTAAAAATTAAAAGAATAGACAAAAATAATATTACATATGAAATGTATTATTTTTTTTTTATTTTGCATTGATATCATATTATATAACAAATTTAAACTTTAAAAAATGTCATATAAATAAAAATTGGAAAGCACATTAATAAGTTATCATAGCTCCCTCCAAATAATTCCAAAAAGCTTAGTGATAAACTTAAAATGAAAATATGCCAATAATTACGGATATAAAACAATGTCACAAGGGAGACAAAAAAACACGTCAGCGTTCCATGAAGCTATAAAAATAAAAATAAAAATAAATATATATATTATATATTATATATATATATATATATATATATAATATATAATATATATATATATTTTTTTTTTTTTTTTTTTAATTTTTTTCCATTTATCATACCGTTTTCTTTTTATAAATGGCATAATTTGGGAATTGTCTTCCTACTATTGCTGCCATTGGATCTGCAAAAAAGATTGGTGTTAAAACATACAAGGGGAGTTTAAAAAAGAAAAAAATAGATACAATAACATTGTAAACTATAATTCCCTTATCTTTATATTCACCAAATCTGTAGAAAATATATATATATATATATATATATTTATTTATTTATTTATATAAATATTTGCAAAGGAGTACATAAAAGCTAGGATTATATTTTCTAATATATTTTTTTCACTTTTTATACCTGAATGGATAAAAAAAACAACGCAATATTGATGTTATTGCTATAAAATATATAAAATAAACCCTATAATCTGTTTGTATAATATTTCTTATATTATGTGGTAAACCTCTTCTATACCCATTAATACTTACGTCGAACATCAAAATAAGTAACCCACAAAGCATATGGGCAAATTTTCTAAAAAAAACAAAAAAAATTAACATAAAAAAATAAATACATATAAATATATATATATATATATATTATTGTGTACGCGAATGATCCAGGTTTGATATTTTTAAAATTCTCATGATGTATATATAGTAAAATAAGTACATATATGAATACATTACATAATATACATATAATTATATATATGTAATATAATATAAAATAATATATAAATATTTCACCTTGCATAAAATTTGGGAATTTGTTTACATTGGTCTAAAATAGTTACCAAAGTAACTACTATAACAAATAATAGGAAGCAATTCATTTTTTAAAAATTAAAAAAAAAAAAAAAAAAAAAATACATGTACAAAAGTAAAATAAATATATGTGTACATTTATAAATATAAATAAATAAATATATATATTCTATATCATGTTATTAAAACGATAAGGGTATTTTTTTTTTTTTTTTTTTCCTTTCATTCATTTCATTATTTATAAGAAATGCCATTATTACGCCCATAAATTATGGTAAATATTATGATTTAAGTAGTAATAATAAAAAGAAGATAGGATATTATGTCATCTTCTATTTTTTACAATATTTACAGATTTAAATTTTTTTTTTTTTTTTTTTTTTTTTTTTATTAATTGCAGATTTTATGAGCTTAGGGCCTATTCCCCCTAAAACGTATAAAAATGAGTGTTCTTAATTTCTAAGAACATATATATTATATATATATATAACAATAATAAAATTAAAATAGGGTGAGTGACATTAATAATAAAGAAGTATAAAATGAAAAAATAGTAATTATGAAGTATATATTATGAAAAGGTGAATAATATATGATAAATATATTTTCTTCATTTTATTATATGTAAAATGTAATTTTCATTGAAAAAAAAAATATATATATATATATATATATATTTTTTATATATATTATAATATATATCATTAAGAGAAGAAATCGAAGAAGAAACAAAACATTTTTTTTTTTTTTTTTTTTTTTTTTTTTGACTACCTATTTTTTTTAGTGTTATTTTATATTTTCTTCTCATTTTTCTATTTCCTTACTTACCTTCTTTTTTATTTTATTATTTTATTTTTTTTTTTTTTGTTGTAAGAGAAAATACCAAAAGTTTAATACTGTTTTCTCCCCATAAATTATATTACCACATCATTTATATATATATATATTTTTTTTTTTTTATTTATTATTATTTTTCCTTTTCTGTTTCAATTTGTTTTAAAGAATATGATACATAGCGATGAATCACAAAATGATGAAGAAAAAGTAAATTATAATAATATTTTATTTGAAAATAATATAAGTGATGAAATTGATTATTTTGATGATCGTTTACCCCATATAAACTTTTATTTGAAGTTTCAAAAAAAAGATTTTATGCAAAACTTTTTTGATAAAGTTTCAAAAGAACAGAAAGCTGAAAGTGATGAAAAGAAAATAGAAATATTAATAAATCCATATGATATACATGATATAGAAAATGAAAATAAATATGAAGACACTAATATGAATGATATTATAAATGATAATGAGGGTGGATTTCTTTTAGACAATGATGAGGATGATGATAATAATAATTTATATATTATAAATAATAATAATAGTGTTCCTAATGATTGCTTATCTTTGGATATTAAAGATGATATATTTCATTTAGATGATCAAGAAGAATATACAAAAAAAATAAATGAGAATTTTCAGAAAAATAAGAATGAATTTATATTTAGTATAGAAAGGGTAATAGAAAATGAAGAAGAAGAAAATATAAAAACAGAAAAATGCTTTTTATGTAATAAAAAAAAAAAAAATTATAATGAAACATTAGTTCATATTAATATATATTTATGTAAAGAATGTAAAGCTTTAGATAGTAATTTTAGAATGATTTCATTAACAAAATTAATTAAAAAATATTCTTTAAATACATATGATTTATCCAAATATGAAAAACAGCTAGCTTTATTATCTACAAAAAATCCACGTGGATATATGAAACAAATGAAATTGTATTTTATATTCCAAATTAAAGAAATTGCATTAAGAAAACATGGTTCTTTACTTACAGTCAAAAATTTATATAATAATAAACTCTTAAATATAAATTCATCATCTTCTACAAATAAGATAAACAAAACGAAAAAACTTATACATAAATTTAAAAAAACGAAAACTATATTTAGCAAGCAAGTTAGAAATATGGAACAACTTAAAATTATATGTGAAGATAATGAACATGATTTTGATATACCTGTGTGTATTAATCAGAATGATAACACATATAATAAAAAATGTAAAAAGTGCAGTTATTGTGTTGAATATATGCAATTTTAAAATTAAGAACAAAAATAATATAAAATGAAATAAAATGAAATAATGAAGATAAAGAGCTAACCATTTATAAGAAAGTATACCACTATTAAAAAGTAGTATACACACATATATATATATATATATATATATATATATTTATGTTTTAATTTTTTTTGTGTAAATAATTAAATGTTACTAAAAAAATTTTTTTTTTTTTTAAAGTATAATATATTAACAAATTATGAATTTTTGTTAAAAAAAAAAAAAAAAAATTACATAAGTATTGATACATATGGAATATTGTAACTACAAAAGATATTATAAATTTTTACTCATTTGATGTGTGTTAATTTACCTTTATTTAATTATTTACTAATCAAAAAATCTTTTAATATTATCCGATGGTTCTTCTTTCAAATTATAAACAAATGTATACCAATCGATTATTCCTAAAAAGAAAATAAAATGAAATAAATTGGAGTATATTAAAATTCTCATAAATGATATTTGATAAAAAGTTAACACACACATATATATATATATGTATAATTATTTACTTATGGTATATGATTATTTTTTTACCATCTGAGGGAGCCCATTCATGAATTTTATTTATAAATTGTTCTTTTGTTAATTCTTCATAATCGCTAAATGATGAGAAAACACATTCTAAAAAAATAAAATGAATAAATAAATAAATATATATATACTTGTATTTATTTAAAAGTCATATAATTTCTTTCCTTCCTATGATAACATTATAATATTATTATTTCTTTTTTCTTTTTTCTTTTTATTACGTATGGCGTCGTTCGATATAGGCATTTCACTAATATAATCATTTATTATTTTTAAATTTATTTTGGTATTTTTATTTTTCACTTGTTCACTTATCTTCCTACAATTCTCAACATAAACAATTGGAGATACTAAAAAGTTAAATAAACATGACCGTGAAAAAATCAGGTCATAAAATGAATACAATGTGTATATGTACATATAATATATATATATATATATATATATATATATATATATTTCTTACACATATTAATTCTTTTATTTTTTTTATTTCTTAAAATAATATATATACCTGGTATATTTATAGAACCTTGGTTTTTTATTTGCCCCGAATTTACTGTGAGAGGCCATTCAAATTTATTGTTTATTAAAAAATTTTTTAGAATGTCAAAATTTATATAATCATTATTAAATAAAATTTCCCATTTTTTTGTTTTTTTTTTCTTGTCAAGTTCTATAAATTCGTTGTTATGAGAAATTACGTGACCCAATAATTCTTTGTCTGATAAACGACCAAATATCTACAACAGAAAAAAAAAATAAATAAATAAATAAAAACATACACGTAAATATATATATATATATATATATATATATTATCGTTGAAATAAATACAAAGCAGTTCTTTCCTTCACCACCCTTTATATATATCATGTTTAGCTTTATGTTTTTATTTTTTACTTTTATTATGTCAAAAACTAGAAATGCCTTTGGATTAAAGTGTATAAGATTTTTCCTATTTCTTACACTTGGATGTTTTTTTTTTTGCTGTTCATATAATATATTATTTTTGGCTTTAACAATTTTTAACATAAACTTTTTTTTTAAAACATAACTTTTTAATTGTTTGTTTTCAGTATGTGTTAATAAAAGATATGAAATAAATATACAAAAAAAATTAGCCAAACATATTTTCAATAATATCATTTCTTATACATTTTAATCCTCTATCAAAAAAAAAAAAAAAAAAAAAAAAAAAGGAAAATTAAAAAGTACACATTTGAAAAAAAAAAAAAAAAAAAAAATATTATTGAATATATCAAATCTTTGATAAGAACAAAAAAAAAAAAAAAAATTACATATCATTCATAAAATGATGAAGAAGAAAAATTTTGTAATAAGGTAAAAATAAAAAAATAATATAAAATATATATTGAAGTGCTATATTAAAAATATATAAATATATAAATATTTATTTATTTTTTAAATATGTAGACGATATATAACTTTGTAAATTTTAACTGTGTTATATTATACATATATATATTATATATATATATATTATATTGATATATGTATAGTTCTTTCTTTTCCTTCTTTCTTGCAATAATACTGTAAATATTGTGAATTATTTAACATTTTATATATAATAAAAAAAATTATAACTACATTTAAATTATAAAAGTAAGATGCCTCTATACATTATTTTTCAAATTTTACATAATTAAAACTAAGCACCTTTTATATCTTTATTTGAATAATATAATATAATATAATATAATATAATATAATATAATATAATTCTAAATTTATAACTACCATATATGTTGGCATAATAAAAAAAATAAATAAATAATTATATATATATATATTTTTTTTTTCTTTTTGGTAAAGAAGGATTATATTTTTTTAATAAGTACATGAAGTTTTTCATATAAAATGTAGAAAATTAAAAAATTGAATTAAATATATATATATATATATATATATATATATATATATATATATATATATGTACATAAGGTTTGAGTTCAAAAAAAAAAAAAAAAAAAAAAAAAAAAAAATTAAACATTATAAATAAATGTATAAAAATAAAAACACATACATATTATATAAATATATATGTATTATCTATATTTTAAAAGGTGTATATTTTAATTTAAATATCTTGTTATATATTTATTTTCCCTTTTTCTTATCAGCAACCTTCTTGGCCTTTTTATTGTTAGTACCTGTTTTCTTTACTTCTTTAGCATTAACCTTTTTTTTTTCTTTCTTAACCTTTTTAACTTTCTTTTCTTGTTTCTTTTTTTCTTTCAATACTTGTCTTACACATTTTTGTTCTTCAAATAAAAAGGCTCTCATAATTCTTTCTCTTATGCAACGAGCACATATGGATCCTCCATAAGCTCTTGTTACAGTTCTGTCCTTTCTCCTTGCTCTATAGTTATCTGCTGGTCTTAAGGCTTTTACCTATATAAAATTAAAATTAAAATTAAAATTAAAATATAAATGTATATATATATATATATATATATATATAAGTACATATTTATATATCATATATATCTTTATACAAAGATCTATAATCACAATTATATAACACTTAATAGTAAATGTTATAAAATAAAAAGGTTCTTTTTATTATATATTTTCATTACCCCTTGTATAGGTGTTTTACAGTCAGCACATTTAGGCTTTCCAGCTTTTTTCTTAACAACATGAATAGTTAATTTTCCTCCTGGTGTTCTTACAGGTCTTACTTTGTTTGATTTTGTATTGTAATGATTGTGCTTACGATAATGAACTCTTTGTGCCATTTTTCTGTTTTTTTTAATGATTAAATAAAATAATAATGATATTTAATAACAACAATTTTATTATATATAAAAAAATATATATATATATATATATTTATTTGAATAAAATTATAAATAAATAAAAAAAATAAAAAAAGGAGAATATTAAATATATATGAATTAAAAGTTTTCTTTCTTTTATACAATACTTTTATTTATATATAATAAAATATATATTTTTTATTTTATGTTTACTAAGAATATATATATATATATATATATAACTCCTTTTTTTTTTTTTCTTTTTTTTTTTTAAATAAGATAATTAATATATATATAAATATAATTATTTTATAAAAATGTTTTGAATAATTTAATTTTTCTAAAAAAAAAAAAAAAAATTATTTCCTCAAAAAATTATTATCTATTTTATTTATGCTATTTTTTTTTCAATACATTAAGAATATATATAAAAATATATATTTTGTACATTAGGAAAAATAATAATAAACGAATAAATAGAAATATATTATTAAATATATATATAATAATATAATAACGTAAAAAATATATAATATTTTATATTTAACATAATAAAATATATTATATATTTATAATATATATATTATAATATAGTTATAAAAACATATATATTTTTTATTATATATATATATTTATTAATATATATTATTATTATTTATAATAAAGGGTATAAAAATTAAAACAAAAGAAAAATAGAAATATGTGCTCTTTCCTCCTCTTCTATAATAATATATAATAATATAATATAATACTATAATAAAAATGAAAAAGATTGTTTATTATATTTAAGATTAGTGAGAAATAAAAAAAAAAAAAAAAAAATTATTAAGGAATTATTTATATATATATATATAATATATATATATTTCATTAATATAATAAATATAATAATCATATGAGTAGTAATTTATAGGGAAAAAAAAAAAATTTAATTATATAAGAACAGAAAAAAAGAGGAAAAAAATTGTATACACTAAATAAGGAAAGTGCATAAATTAAAGGTTATAAAAATATTATATATTATCTTAAAATAAAATATACATATATTATTAATTATATATATATATGTATAATTCAATAATGTACCATATAATGGGAAGGCTAATGAAATAATATATATATATGTATATAAAAAATACATATTATAAATGAAAGGGAAGAGAAAAAAAATTATATACAAAATAATAAAAAATAAAAATATATAAATTACAAAAAATGTTAATTTCACATAAATATTTTTATATAATAGTTTTTCAATTTAAAGTTGTAAAAAATACATATATTGATTTATTTTATAATTTTTTCAAAAAACTTTTTTTTTTTTAATATATTTTAATAAAAGTTCGAGTTTAAAGGGGTTCTGTGACGGTAAAGATAAAAGTATATAATCATATATGTTACATATAAACATCTGCTATTTTATGTATTATTTTGTTTACAAAAAAAAAAAAAATAAATTAAATAATAATTAATTTATTAAAACAAAATTAACATTAATATTAATATTTTGAGAATAAAAATATATGATTTCTTTTTCTTTTCTTTTATTTTTTTCTTGGGTGTTTATTATATATAAGGGAAGAAAGGAAAAAGAAAAAATTGGACACCTCAAAAATTAAATGGTTTAATAAAAATTATAAAATTTTATAATTATATAAAGATATTATATTAATAATATTAGTATTCTTATATGTTTTTTTAAATATTTGAAGTTTAGATAAAAAAAAAAAAAAAATAAATGAGAGATTTATAAAAAATATATTTTTATTGAAAACAAACAAATAACATATATATAATATATAATATATATTATGTATTATGATGAATTATAAATACAATTAATTTAAAAATATATATATATATATATATATATATATATATATCACAGAAAAAAAATAAAAGTATAATTATGTTATATACACCTGAGTGTGCTTTATAATTAATGTATATATTTTATTGAACATTTTTAATTCATCATTCCTTAATATTTATTATAAATAAAAAAGGATGACAGATTTGCATTATGTATATAACATTGCAATAATTACATAAAAAGGAGTGTCAACTGAATTATATATAAACATATATATATATATATATATGTATGTATTTTTTTTGGAAGGTGTGGAAAAATAGACTCATTTTCACCCATAAGTCATATACTTCTATAATAATAAAATTTTTCAAACATATAAATTTTTTGGTCTCTTATTTGTTATTTCATGTTGTTCTTCTTTTATTGTATTTTTATAATTGTTCAAAAAGTTGACATACTTTTTAAAACCATTTTTGGCATATGAAAATAACTCCTTTTCATAATTATCATCATACTCATTTAATTTTAAAAATTCCGCAACACAATTTTTTTTTTTGTTTTTCTTTTTTTTATTCTTTTCTTCTTCCGTTAAGTTATTTAATGTCGTTTTTTTTTTTTTTTTATTTTTCTTTAATCTGCTATCCATAAATAGGTTGTCGTCATCGTATATCTCATCTTCATCAGAAGTGCTATCGTCATAATTTTGATCATGACTATTTTCATCCTCATTTTTTAATTTATTCTTTATTTCTTTTCTTTTTTTTATATTTTTTTCTTTTTTTTGTTTTTTTTTTATTTTTTTGTTTTTCTTTTCCTTCATTCCTTTTTTCCCTTCCTTCTTTTTCTCTTTTATTAAGGACTTTTCTTTTTTCTTTTTTTTTTTTTCTGATTTGACATTTTTATTTATAAGTTTTTCTTTAACTTTCTTTCGCAATTTTTTATCATCATTGTTAATTTTTAACTCGTTCGTCATTCTTTTCTTTTTTTTTTTTTTATATAAAAAAGATAAATATATATTGATTTTTTTTTTATATAAAAAAGATAAATATATATTGATTTTTTTTTATATAATAATGTCCCACAAAAAAAAAAAAATACAACATATTTTCAAATATACAAAATATAGGAATGAAAAAAAAATATATATTATTACATAATTATTATTTTTTTTTTTTTAATAATAAAAATGTATTGTTTTTTGGAAAAATAAAAAAAAATAAATAAAAAATAATAATTAAATTAACAAATAAATATAAAATAAAAAAAAATTTTAACAAGATTTACCAAAATTGAAAATCTCGAAATGTTTCCTTTTATATATAAAACATTTCAATAAATGAAGGAAGAATAAAACAATAATTTTTTTTTTTTTATTCTGTCACAAAATTTTTTTTTTTTTTTTTTTTAAATAGGCCAAAGGAATATATTATGGGCACTATATAATATATATATTCCCCAAATGTTATATGCATATAATAAAAAAAATATATACATATATTTTATATATTATATTAAAACAAAAAAAAAATAGAATAAAAAAAAATATATAAATATAAAATAAATATATATTATATATTTACATAATTATCATTTTACATATTTATTATTTTATTTTATTTTTTTTTTATTTTATAAAAGTATTATTACAAAAAAGGTAAATATAAAAAGTACTGCTGAAGTTACTATTATTAATAAAGAAACAAAGAAAGAAATATTTTTATTTCTTGTCATTCTTTTTGTTTTTTTATTAACATCTGTCATAGAATCAATGGTTAGATTTTGTTTGTTCGCAGATTTTTCTAATGTTGTATTATCTTCTTTTATAATATCTCTATATGTCAAAACATTTTCTTTCATTTCTTGAGCTAGTAAACATAATTCTTCATCAATCATATTTCCTTGTGAGAAATCTACATTTTTTTTTTTTTTTTTTTTCTCAATTTTGTTAAAGAAATCTTTTTTTTTATAGGCTAGTGTATGTTCATAAAGTAGGTTATCAAATTCATCTATTTGTTCACCCCATTCTTTAATAATATCGTCTTTTAAAATTTCAATATTATCATTATTTTTATTATTATTATTATTGTGTGCATTATTTATATCATTTTCGTTATCATCTTTTTTATTAATTATGTCGTATGTACCGTCATTTGTTTTATTTTCATCCAATAAATTTTTTTTTATCATATTATCATTACATGTATTCGAAAGTTCACCTTTTTTTTGACAAGTTATCGAATTGTTATTATATTCATTTTTTATTTGTTCATTACTTTCTATTAATATTTTATTATCAGAATGACATTTAAGATCATTTGTATCATCATCCTTATAAGACAAATTCATTATATCATTAGAAATATTTAATGTATTATCATCATTATCATAATTTTTATCATCCACATTGTTATTCTTAATATTATTTGTATGTCCGTTTACACCATCCTCCTCATTATTAATTTCCTTTTCTTTCATTTTTTCATCTCTTTTAAAATTGTCCTTTTCATTTTTTATAGCTTTTTCTAAAGTTTCTTTTTTATAAATTATTTTTTTTAAAATGTCATGTTCAGTAACATCATCAGGGTTATTTATCTTCCCCTTAAGAGAAAGTGAAAGATCGTTAATATAAGAATTTAATTCATTGATAAATAATATAATTTTTTCTTTTTCTTCTTCCTCTTCTTTAAAATTATCACATGTTATTTCTACTTCTCTGAGAAATTCAAAAAGTTCGTCGAACACAATCATGTTATATATACAACATACACATTTATAAATAATTAATACGTACAATTTATATTATACTACCAAAAATAAAATAAAATAAAATAAAAGAAATAAAAACAAAACACAAAAAAAAAAAAAAAAAAAAAAAAAAAAGTAAAAGAAGGGAGTAAATAAATATATATTTACAAATATATTTATTTTATATCATTTTATCCATATAAATTACATATAATATCATTGGAAATATAAAAATATATGTTAATATATATTAATACAAAATATAAAACTATTGATTATTTTATTGTTTTTGTTCCCCCCCCTTTTTTTTTTTTTTTGTATATCCATAGATCAATGTAATATATATTTTCTTCTATTTTACAACTATATATATATACAAAAAAAATAAAATATTAATAAAATATTAATAATAATTATAATAACAAAAATTTTAAAAGAAGAAAAAAAAAAAAAAAAAAAAAAAAAAGGGAATACAAATATATTTATGTATATATTACTTTATAATACTAAAATAAAATTATAATAATAATATTATATATATATATATATATATATATATATATATATATTTTTAATTAAATACATATATAATTTAAGAACACAATTTTTTATTGGTAACATGCATTAAGCTCCTATGTATATAAAGCTTCATTTTAATATTATTTTAATTTTTTTATATATGATATTTTATATATTATATTAGAATACAATATGAAAATATAAAAAAAAAAAAAAAAAAATAATAATAAAATAAGAAAAAATAATTAAATTGTAACTTATGTAAAATATGATACAAATATAACCCCAAAAAGAAAAGTAACATATATAAAATATATACATATATATATATATATATATATATATATATATTTATTTATATATTTATTTATTTTATTTTTCCATTTTTATAATAATCGAAGGAGGTATTCATTTTGTCCTATCATTATTCCAATAATTCATTTACACAGTATATATTTTTCATATATTTCCTTCGAATCACATTTTTATTTATTGTCTTTTCTATGATGAGCAAATGATGAGAAAACTTTTCTCTCCCTTAATTGGAAAGTGTTTTCTAAATTCTAATTTTAAGCATAATAATAGTAATAATAAAGTGTTTTGCTTAATCCAAAAAAGAGGACGTAAATATATTCCATTTTATGATATAAATAAAAAAAAGCAGAAAAAAAAAGGATTTAATGAAGTCCATGAGAAAAAGAAAGAAGATGATGAAAATGAAATTAAGACGGATAAAAGAATAGAAAGAGATGTCGACAATATAGAATCAGAGAAATTATCACAAGGTGATAATATACAATTTATGAATAAAAAAAAGGAGTACTCATCTTCTACTTATTCTATACGTTCTAATTTATTACCAGCATTATCACCTATGAAAGGATTAAAATTGTTATTAAGTTTAAATGATAGTAATTATTTTAATATGGTGAAAAATGATGACTCTAAAATAAATTTTAATTTAATTATAAGAATTGATATAAAAAGAGAATCCTTAAGAGGGATGTGTAACCTAGTACATAGTGTTGATAAAAATAAAAAAATATTAGTCTTAGTAGATGAAGAACATCAGAATTTAAAAAAATATGGAGCTGATTATGTTGGTTTAGAATATATTAATAAAATAAAAAACGGATGGCTAGATTTTAATATATGTATAACTAATTTTAAAAATATTAATAAAATTTTATGCATAGCCAAAATTTTAGGACCTAAAAAACTCATGCCCAATATTAAATCAGATACATTAGTAGATAACTTGGAAGAAACTATTAAAAAAATAAAAAGTGGTAATACTATAGAATATAGAAGTGAACCTATTGATTTATCTACTTTCCAATTATATAATGAAATATATAATTTTCAACATATAGATCTAAATTCTGTAGCACATATTAACGTACAAATAGCTCCTATAGATATGAACTTTTATCATATACTTGAAAATATGAAATGTTTTACTTCAGAAATTATAAAAAATAATATACATTCGACTCATACACAAAAAGAAAATAAAACCACATCATTTACTTGGCCACCTATTACTGCAAAACATAAAAAACAAAAATTAAAAATTGAAGACAAAATTAATTTATTTCATAAAAATGATGATTCTTCTCAATCATTTATATTAGGAGGATATATAACTTATGGTAATTATCCAAAAATATTCCTTCGATCAAATTTGTTACATCCACATTCGGATGGTTATTCTAACTAATATATCATAAATAAATGAAAATATTTTTTATGTATACACATTTTGCTTTGTGCATATATATATACATACATACATACATACATACATATATATACATATATATATTACTTTATATACTTTCTTTTCTTTTTTTTTTGTTATTCCATTTAACAATTTGTTTTTATAAAAAATTAAAAAATAAATAAAAACTTAAACCAAATGATTAAATCTATTTTTGTTTTAAAAATTAGGAGAGAAAAATAAAAAAAAAATTCAAAAATGTAAAATGCATAAAAAGGGTATATATAAATTACATTAGTAATTAATTTAAAAAAAAAAAAAAAAAAATTCACAAATAGTAAAAAATATTAATAAAAACATAAATATGTTGTAATATATAACATACATATTATATTTATGTGTATTATATAAAACATTATAATACAATGGAAAAAAAAAAAAATTAAATAATCATGAATAAAAAACATAAATAAAATAATAGTTATAAAAATGTTTCAAAATAATTAAAACTGTGTAGAATATATTTATTTACACTTAAATTATTTTATCAACATATATATATTTATTTGTCAATAAGACAAAATTAAAAAGACAACAATGAATTATTTAATTATAATATATATATATATATATATACACACCTTACAATAAAATTTTTAATAATAACTTCTTCATTGTAATAAATTCATAATCTTTTATTTTTTTTTCTGCCCTTCAATCTAAATTTGGTTCTTTTCATATAAATATACACTTCATATAATTTATAAGCCTTTAAAATAACTATATGTATATTATATATCCTGCCAATATTAAAAAATTAATTTATTTAACATATTAGCTTCCTGTATAACAAAAAAAATAAAATAAAATAAAATATAAATAAATAAATAAAATAAAAAAATAATGACTTTGGACAAAATAATTATATAGCCTTGGAAATAACAGTAGATAATTCAGCTGTTTAAAGAGAAATACATATATATATATATATATATATATATATAAGATATTTTTTTAATTTATATGGATATTTTGTCTTTATATAATTAAAATAATTATCACATCATATCATATATATATATATTATTTCATACCTAGGTGAAAAAATTTCCCAGTTAAAAATCTTGCAAAGATAACTTTTCCTTAAACTTCTCATATTTTAATACATCCTCTGGTTGAATTGATATACGAGCATTTTTGAAAGCCAAATCAAAATGCTTTTTGGATAGTGTTGGTACCGGATCATATGTATCTGTATCATCAATTTTAAAACTGTTTTTATTTTTTTTTCTTTGTTCTTCTTGTTCTTTTTTTCTTATATTAAGTAGATGTATAGTTTCTTTAATTGCTTCATTTACAGCACTTTGACAAAGATTTGTTATATCAGCTCCAGAAAAGCCCTCTGTTCTTTTTGCCATATCATGAATATCAACATCTTCATTTAGAGGAGTATTTTTAAGTATAGCTTTAAATATACTATATCTACTTTTCAAGTCAGGTAATGATATATAAATTAATTTATCTAATCTTCCAGGTCTTGTTAAAGCTTTATCTAATATATCTGGTCTATTAGTTGCAGCTATAATAAATATTGTTTTCTTTTCATTAATACCATCAATTTCAGTTAATATTTGATTAATTACTCGATCACTTGCGTCATTATTAGTATTACTATTTCTTTCTTTTGCTAAAGAATCTATTTCATCAAAAAATATTATACATGGAGAAGCTGCTCTAGCTTTATCAAATAAATCTCGAACATTTGCTTCTGACTCACCAAACCACATAGTTAATAATTCAGGTCCTTTTACAGATATAAAATTAGCTTTGCATTCATTTGCAATTGCCTTAGCTAATAATGTTTTTCCACAACCTGGAGGTCCATATAATAATATTCCTTTATTATAATTAGAATTGAATTTATTATATAAATGCTTATATTCTAATGGATATAAAATAGTTTCTTTCAACTGTTCTTTGACTTCATTCATACCACCAATATCATTCCAAGTAACAGTTGGTATCTGTACTTGCCTTTCTCTTAATGAACTAGGGTTACATATATTTAAAGCATGTTGAAAATGTTTAGCTTTAATTGTTAATTTATTTAATATATATGCTGGTATTCTTCTTTCATTTTTATCTAATTTATCATTTGGGTTTTTTTTTTTTTTCTGATTAACATTTGTTCTATTTTTATTTGTTGTTTCGTCATCATCATTACTAAAGAAAAAATTACTTTTTTTTTTTTTTTTTTTTTCCATATCTATTGAAGAATCATTTTTATATTTATCTAATGCATCTGTTTTTTTATCATAACTGGAATCTTTATTTATTTCATTTTTGTCATTTTGTAACATAGTACTTTTTTTATTTAGTGGGAACATATTAGTATATGATATCTTGTTACTGCTTTCTGTGAGTTGTTTTATATCATTTGAATTGTTTGTGTATGTACTACCATAAGGTTCATTACCCATATTTTTTTTATCTTCATCTACACTAATTTTCATGAATTCAATAAAATCTTCTTCATCTAAATCTAGAAAATGAATATGTTCTTTAATACATTGAATAGCTGCTTCAAAACATAATTGAGCTAAATCTGCTCCTACATACCCATGACATTCTTTTGCTATTTTTCTTAAATTAACATCTGGATCTAATTTCATTTTCTTCGTTTTGGTTAATAAAATTTCATATCTTCCTTGTTCATCGGGTACTGGTATTTCTATTTCTCTATCAAATCTT
The DNA here is from genome assembly GCF_900097015.1 of Plasmodium sp. gorilla clade G2. Taxonomy (NCBI): domain Eukaryota; phylum Apicomplexa; class Aconoidasida; order Haemosporida; family Plasmodiidae; genus Plasmodium; species Plasmodium adleri (nom. inval.). The sequence goes on from NC_041699.1 coordinate 433,051, forward strand.
CCAAATCTTCTTAAAGCCGGGTCAATTGAATTAGGTCTATTGGTCGCAGCTAAGACTAATACATTATTGTTTTTTTTTAATCCATCCATTAAAGTTAATAATTGTGATACAACCCTTTTTTCTAATTCATTATTACTTTTACTTCTTTTATTAGCAATTGAATCAATTTCATCAATAAAAATAATACATGGTGTTTTTTCGCTAGCTTTTTTGAAAATTTTTCTTAATTTCTGTTCTGATTCTCCAATATGTTTTGACATAATTTCTGGACCATTAATAATATAACAATAAGCATTACTTTCATTAGCTATAGCTTTAGCAATAGATGTTTTCCCTGTACCTGGTATACCATGCATTAATACACCTTTAGGTGCTGATATTCCTATACTCATAAAAATTTCTGGATATTTTAATGGTAATTCAATTAATTCCCTAATTTTATTTAATTGTTTTTTCATACCTCCTAAATCTTCATAAGTAATATCATCATTATTTTCTTCATAATCTTCTCTCTTTAAATATTCTTCTGCTAAGGTCAATTGAGAATGTTCTCCTATACAACCGAATTCTTCATTTTCACTTTCTTCTGATATAATTTTTAATACTTTAAATTCAATTTTATTATTTTTATAATATATGTATATATTACTGTTTACACGTAATGGTTTATAACTATTTTTTAAATATGGATTTATGACAGCTTTTTCTAATTCTTCTCTACTTAAATTAGGTATGGTATCACTAAATGGGCTTAAGATAACATTGCGTATTTTCTTAGCATTCATAAAAGGATGGATTTTTATTATATCATTGTGCATAAGTCTTAAATTTTTTTTCATAGCAAAAGATATAACAACATAATGTTTTTTTAAACTTCTATCTAATCTAGCAATACCAAGCATTTCTCTTTTTTTTTTCCCTTTTAATAAAACAGTAGCACCATCATTGATATTTAATTCATCCATCTTTTCTTTACTCATATATATATCAAAATTGTCTAGGTTTTCATCAATATTTTCTACAAGGCAATATGTAGGAAATTTTCCACTATCCAGTGCTTTAAGAAGAAAATTGGTTTCTTTATCATTAACACCTTTTTGTGTTTTATCATTATAATAAGAATTATTTTTACCACCATTATTATTATTATTGTCATTATTATTATTGTCATTATTGTGGTCATTCGGAGAATAACGCTTTTCATCCATAGGAACATTTTTCATTCCTTTTTTTGCATTGGCACTATTATTTTTTTTACCTGACCAAAACATATTAGATATAGTTCCTAATATATCATTTTGTAAAATGTGTGATTTGAATTTTTTTACATATTTGTTATTTAAATTTTTTATTTTATCATTACTTTGTTTATTTTCTACTTTATTAATATAATTCGTATAATTTTTATTATCATGTGTGGCAATAGCCTTACTTTTATTTATATTATTATAAGTATTTGTTTTTTTTTCTGTTTCTTTAAAATAATCCACTTTTTCCAATATCTTTTGGGATGTATTATGTACCTCCTTTTTTCCTTCATCAGAGGTCAAATTATTTGACTTTTCAATAGTCGTTTCATTATTGTCCTTATAAGGACTTAAAGCATCATTTGATTTATCATTTTTATAATTTATTTGTACAAAATGTGCTGTATTATTATTCTCATCATATATATCATTTACATTACTGTAAATATCATTTTTATTTGTTTTTTTTTTTTGGTTCTCTACCTTTTTGGTAGTTATGGACGTACTGATAGAGGCCAAAGGATTTTTCCTTATTTTCGACCCCCAAAGAAAATGTCCAATTCTATTATTAGTAAAATGATTTATTTGTTGATTTTTCCATTTATTATTTATATTCCACAAATTGTTGTTATTATGATAATTATTTATGTTAATAGCATATGAATAATTTGGAAGCAAAACAAAAAAATAAAGTATAATATAACATGATAAATATTCTGTAAAAGAAAAAAGGGGATAATGCATTTTTCTTACTTTCATTCTTTTATTTTTACATTTTTAACTTGATTTTTTTTTTTTTTTTTTTAAATAAGATATAAATAATAATATATTATAATATATATCTTTGTTTGTATATATATGTACATATATATTATATATTATTATCTTTTTATTATTTTTTTTTTTATTGATTGATTCTCTAAATATGGTAAATATATAAATACTTTTATATATTCTATTTCTCAAATTATTTAGAACATTGTTTTTTTTTTTTATTTTTTTATATTTTTTTTTAATAATTCTATATATTAAAAAGGACTATTTCAATTGAATTTATTATTAAGTGTAAACATCATGGTATTAAAAAAATATATATAATAATACACATATTTAAAATATTTTATTATATACAAATATATACATATATATATAATATAATTTAAAAAAGGGAAAAAAAAAAAATTAAACAAGTATAAAACATAATTTTATCATATAAAAAAATATATATATTTTTTTATGCATATAGTAATAATATATTATAAAAATGATTGAGTAATATCAATTTTAATTTTTTATTTTAAGCTTAAGAATTTTTTTTTTTTTTTACCCGAAAATCTATACACAATATATAATATATATATATATTAATGGAGATATTTATTATATGTATTATTATAAATATCTAATAAAATTTTATTGTATTTATTTCATAATATAAATTATAAGTATTTTAAATTAACACTTTTTGCTTCCTCATTATATTATAAAGAAAAAAAAAAAAAAAAAACTAACAATATATCAAATAATATAATATATAAAAATAAGAGGAACAGTTCAATTAAAAAGCATTTTTATTTTTTTTATTTTTTTTTTTTTAACATGTTATAATATTATATATATATAATATATATTAAACTTTTTATGTGTTCTTTTAATTTTAGGGGATACAAAATTAAGAAAATAACTTGGTTCAATATTAAGATTGAATTATTAACTTTTTTTATCCTTTTATTTTCTGTGTAATTTATTATAGTTTAAATATATTTTTGAATACTACCAGATTTGAAGTTTTCAAAAAATAAAAAATAAAAAAAAAAAAAAAAATGAAAATATTTCAAAAACTATAAATAAAATAAATATGTATTAATATTATTATTTTTACATAATAATAATGAAGTGTTATTAATGAACGTAACAAAAAAAATAAAAACAAGTTAATATATATATATATATATATATATATATATATATATATCAGGTGGGTGACATATATAAAGGTATAATATTATATTAGGATATACATATATATATATATATATATATATATATACATATGTATATTTCTATTTTGTGTAATATTTTTTATATCCATTAATGTTTACTATAATTTTTAATATGTTTTATTACCTTCATAACCTTTATATATATATATGTATATTTTCGGATTATTATTCTATTATTTGCATATATTTTATTTTATGAATTATTGATATATTTTTTTTTGGAAATATAATATATGGTAATGGCTGATAAATTACCAAGAGTATGTATAAACAAATGATATAAAGTACTGTATGAATTGTAACTAAATTTTTTCCCTATAAAATAAAGGCTCGCTAGAAGTACAGATGTACAAAAACAAATGAATACACATAATGAATTTATATAAAACGAATATATTATGTGCATTATTATACTACACAACATCATAGCTATGTCAATATTTCTTCTTAACCCTAGTTCTGGTTTTCTCCAATGTAATATAGAGGTTACAAATAAACCCATATTTATTATTGATAAATAATAAAATTGGCAATACATAGAAAATATAAATGAAAATGATAATTGAAAAGATGATAAAAATAATATATGTTCACATTCATAACTTACATATTTACAATTCATTTTATTCCCCAATAATATATTATTATTTTTATTATCTATTATGTTGTACCCTTTTCCTTTATTTATATCATTTATATTATTAGAACTTAAATTCATGTCACTCGTATTATTGTCACTTGTATTACTATCACTCAAATTATTATCATTAGTATTATTGTCACTAGTATTCGTATCTGTAGTATTATTATTTCCAACATAATTTTTATCATATTTATTCATATTCCTAGGATTATAACCACAGTTGTTACTGTCACTATTTTTGTAATCTTTCATTTTTATATTTATATAAATAAAAAATAACAAAATGTATGCAATATAACAAAAATATAAAAAAAAAAAAAGAAAAAGTAAAATATAACAAATATATGGATTATAACAAATAAAATATATACATATGTAAATAAATATAAATATATATAAATATATATATATATATATATATATATATATATATATATATATATATATATAACGTGAAAAGAAAAAAAAAAAACAAAAAAAAATATATATCAAAAAATTAAATAACTAAAAATGGTTCCAAAGAAAAAAAAAAAAAAAAAAAAAAATAGACGAAGAAAAAAATTACATATATATATATATTATATACTTATAATATAAAAACGTGAAAAAATATATTTGTATTTACTTAAAATATGATGTTGCTAAAAAAGACTGTTGTTAAATTTAATTCCTTATTTATAAAATAAAGGTTATTAAAATTATTAAAATAAATATATATCAAATTAAATACATACAATATTACTTTTATGATAACTTCATATATATATATATTATATAAACATTACAAAAACTAAAAATCATATCCTATTATATAGCATGTAATAATGGAATGTCCTACATAAATACATATATATTCCTCAATATAAATACATATAATATTACCTAAATAACAATAATTATATGATTATATATTTCTATTCTTATTTATTAAATAATACAAATGCAAAAAAAAAAAAAAAAAAAAAAAAAAAAGGAAGAAGAAAAAAAAGAATAAATATTATATAATATATATAAAAATATAGATATTATATATATATATATATTTTTTGGATTATACTTCAATATATATAATTATGTGGTAGTAGTCTTTATATTTACATACATATTATATAATATATATATAATTATTTAATATTTTTTATGAATATTAAATATGAATTCTAATTATATTATTTTATATACCTGTATACATATTATTTTATATATAAAGATATATATATATATATTATAAAATCAAATAATAAAAATTATGAATAATGTATAAAAAAAAAAAAAATTAGCCAAAAAATAATAAAATAATCGTAGGTTCATTCGTTATTATTTTATATACAATGGAATATGAATATATAATAATATATAAAAATAAATATAAATAAAAAATAAAAAAGAAAAAGAACGGAAGAAAATATTTAAAATAAAAAAAATAATAAATAAATATAAATAAAAAATTAAGACTTCAAAAAAAAAAAAAATATATATATATATATATATATATATAAATTAATAATATAAAAAAATGAATACAATATATTTATATATATAATATAAATTTCATTGCATATATTTATTTTTTAAATGTACGCTTTCTAAAAAAATTAAGAACCAAAAAAAAAAAAAAAAAAAAAAAAAATATTTATTCATACAAAATATTTATATATATATATTAATAATATTAATAAAAAAGATATTTTTTTTTTGAGTATACAAAATATAAAAAATACTAAACATATGAAAAATATATATTCATTGCATATATTATATATATGTATGAAAAAAATTATGCATGGTTATATATTATATATATATATATATGAATAATATATTATATTATTTTATTATATATTATTATAATATATATATATTTAAGGATTATATATTATTAACCTGTACATTTTAATATATATGATTTATGTTGTACATATAAAAATAATTATAGAAAAAAAAAATATATATATAATAAATATATATTTACATATATATAATATATATAATTTTTATTTAAGTATTTTATTTTATTTTAATTTTAAAAAAAAGTTATAAAAAACAATTATTGCTGTATTACTATTATTTTATGTGTTATGTAAACATAGATATAATTATAATTATATATGTTATTTAAAAACATATAAAGAAGATAAAATTATATTATTTGAATTTATGTAAGATTTCTGTCCTTAATCTTTAAATATATTAAAAAAAAAAATGATAAAACTTAATAAAAAACTACTCTTGTATATTCTTAAATTAAACAACCATGTAGTTATAAGTAAATGCGAAAAAAAAAAAGATAAGCTTCTTTTCTTGTTACATTTTAATAAATGGAGAGGAGCAAGTTATAATTATACAACTAAATTAAAATGTGTAAATAGTGATAAGTTATTAAATATGATAAATAATAATGATAATGTAGAAAAAAAAAAAACATCTAATGTAATGGAAAAAGATTTTCTCAAAATAAATGATTTTTATTATTTTAATATTTATTTAATGAAAGACCAAGAATTTGTTAATTTTGTTTTAAAATATAATTTTTATGAAAATAAAAATATATATGTATCTATACTTATACATTTAAGTTATATTTATAAAAATATAAGTATTGATCAAATTTTAAAAGTATTAGAAAAGGTATATGAACAAAATAAATCATCTTTTTCACACTCATTAATTAAAGGAGAACATATTTGTAAGATGTATTCATATATATGTGATAATATAATAAAATTAAATAATATTCAATTAATTACCTTTTTAAAATGTTGTTCTTATACTATAAATGATTACCCATTAGAAATTATTAAAATGATAAATAAATTTCTTATATCAAAATCATTATATAAATTAAATATAAATATTTTGCATGATATTTGTAATAGTTCTATTAAAATAAAAAAGGATTGTACTTTGAAAAAATTAACCTATGATGAATCAATTGTTTTGATGAATAATAAAATTGTAAACTATTTAAAAAATCAAATTTTAAATATGAATAATATTAATAGTTTTTTTCAAAATGTGCCTGTATATATTAATATGATAAAAGAGGAGGAAAATAATATACCTCTAAATTTAAATAATTACTTGAATAAACCTGAAACGATACAAAGTGACATCAACATTAATAATAATGATAATGATAATATTATAAGACAAAATATGGATGATACTTATCATCGTGATAATAATTTAACTTATATTAATAAAATAGAAGGTGATAATATAAAACAAACAAATCATATAATACATAAAAATAATATACAAAATATAGACCATCAAAATAATAATATTCATATAAATGAAAATAAAAATAACAATGTTTTATCACAGAAATTGATGAACCCTATTTATGATAATATAAAAAAGTATGAAGACTTTTCTTCATATAATAATACGAAAGATATCGATTTAAAGAACTTCAAAAATAATTGTAAATTGATATTTTTAAACAAAATAAATGAAATCAATACAAATAATGCAATAGCTTCAGTTTGTATCCTTAAGTGGCTAGAAATAAAAGACATTTTTATTTATACGCATATTTGTGAAATTGTCTTAAAAAATATTATACATTTTGATACTAAACATTTCATAAGGTTTTTGAGAAAGTGTCATGCTCTAAAATTTGAAAAGAATAGAAATGATCAAAAAGAAAATATTAAGTACAATATTGATTATAATGAATATCATGGAGTTACTAATTTATTTAATACTAACCTAGAAAATATGAAAGATATACAAAATGTAGAAAATATAAATAATATAAATAATGTAAATAATGTAAATAATGTAAATCCTTTTAGTAATAACCAAATAGACAAAAGTGACTACAATAAAAATATACAAATGAATGAAAAAAATAATGTAGAATATATCGAAGGAAGTAATTTATTTCTTCAACTATTAAATGAACGTGTGTATCAATTAAATATAAAAGAACTTAGAAGTATTACATATGGTTTATATGGATTTGTAGAAAACATGAAACAATTTTCTCATTTAAATAATTTAAAGAATAATATGAATTTGTTTTTTTCCATGTGCGTACAATATATAACAAATTATATTGATAAAGAAATATTAAAAGAAAAAAATTATTTACAAAGTGATAATACAAATAATGAAACTCTTTCAAATCATATGGTAGATATGGAAGAGACAATTATAAATGATAATAATATGAAAGATGATATATGTATAAGAAATGATAAGAATTATGATATAAATATGAATAAAGATTATATATATATATCACCATCAAAAGATATATATATAGATAAATATGATACAACATATAATCATAAACATAATGAGAAGATAAAATATATATGTGATATTTTATTAAATATAAGTTATTTTAATATTAGTAAAAATCATCGTAAAATTAAATTTGTATATGAATATATAAATAAATTAATATCAAATAAAATTGAAGATTTAGATATAAATAATTTATTAGATATTCTAATGTCTTTATCAAATTTATATATAAAAACAAATGATAATTATATTTTTCATACATATAAAAAAATTATTGAAATTTTACAAAATGAAAAACATAATCATAAAATACTAATTAATGGTCATCATTTTAATAAATTATCAATTGGTATATTACCAATACTTAATGAAGAAAATAAAATAATATCAACATTTTCTCAATATTTACTTTTCTTTGTTCAAAATAATATTGTACCATTAAGATCATGTGTTTTCTTATTACAAAATATTATGAAAAATATTAATATAAAATTAAATGAATCCTTGTGTCTACTCAAATTAGCTATGATAAATAGAATATATATTTTTTTAAAACATACACATGATTATATACAAACCAAAAATCAACAAGATAATAATGACTTAAAAGAAATAGATATTCAAAAATTTTTATTAATACATTCAATTAATGAAAATACATTAATATGTATTATTACCAGCTTGTCTTTAATACTTCAATATTCAAAATATGGAAGTACTATAAAAAATGATGCCACAAATCTTATTTTAAAAATTATTCCATACGTTTCAAAAACGTCTTTTAAAAAATTTCCAAAAAAACATATTCATTCGGATTTAATCGACATCCTTTCAATTCAGCATGATGACGTAAAGCAGGTGTTGATAAGCAAAATGTAAAAGGTTAAATAAAAGGGGACCCCCCCTCCAAAAAAAAAAAAAATATAAATATATATATATATATAACATTTTTATCTTAATCTATTAAGTTTTTATTCGTACCATAATACATACATTTATGAACAGCCAATAAAAATAAAAAAATATACATATAATATAATATATGTATGTTTTTTTTTTTTTTTTTTTTTTTTTTTTTTGTGTTTTATAAATTAAAAACTTATTTTATTTATTTATTTTTTTTTTTTAGTTGATAAAAATTAAGAACAATTATGTTAAAATATAATCATACATTTATAATTTTTTTTTTAAAATTCCTTAAATAAGAAAAAATATATAAATTATATATATTATATATAACATATTATATATTTTATTATATTATTATATTATTATTTTTTTTTAATTTATTCGTCATATGTTAAAAATAAACATACTAAATTAATTTTACTTTTTTCTATAATTTTTTTAATAAACATCCTACATGAGGCAAAAAAAAATATATATATAATATATATGTTAAAAAAATGCTTCGTTTATTTTTAAATATCAACAACTTATATGAACATGACCATTATATATATATTAATATATATATATATAATATTTATAAAAGAAATTCATAAACTTATTGATAATATATATATATTTATTTATTCTTTATGATTAATTTTATTTTTTTCTATATTTATAAATATAAACTTCTTTTTTATTTTATTTTATGTAATTTTTTTTTTTTTTTTTTTTTTTTTTTTTTTTTTTTTAATATTAATTTCTTTTTGCTCACAAATACAACAAAATAAAGATAAAAAGATAATTCACAAATGAAATATTATATATTATATATATGTAATGATCCTTTGTTTACATTTTCTAATATTTCCATATATTTTTTTTGAAGTATATATAAAAAAAAAAAATTATTCGAATAAAATAATATTTTGAAAGAAAAAAATTATTAAAAATGAGTTATAATAACAAATTTAATGACAAAAAAAGATTTTTATCAACATCCTATCAAGATGTAAATAATTATATCAATGCACAAAATACCCAAGCGGTTACAAATCAACCATATTTTTATCCAATTATACCTCAGTACCCTTTTGCTACTACAGCATATAACCCTAATATAAATTATCCGAATATGATACCAATGAATAATAACTATAATAATTATAATAATAAAAGATTTAATAAAAAAAAAAAGAGTTTTCATAATTTTAATAAATATACAATGGAAGTAAACTCTAATATAAGAGAAGCAGTTAATGATCCATGGACTCACTTATATGGAAAATATCCAAATATTCAATTTAAATGAATAAATAAATACATCTCAGTATATAAACGAACCAAACATATATATAATATATATATATAGATGAGTGTTTATTCCATCCTTGTAATATAATAACTACATATAGTTACATAGGAACAAACTTATAAGGAAGAAGAACTACTATATATATCAATCAATTTTTTGTTTTATTTTTTTTCTCTTGTCTTCATATATATATATATATATATATATATACTTCAAACAACTTATATATATCGAAATATTATATTACATATGCATATCTACAAAACCTTTTAATTTTATGCTTTTATGTGTATATATAAATATTCCTTTATTATTTATTTTATTATTTTTTTTATTTATATTTTTTTAATTTTTTTTGTGTTTTCATATTTTTATTTACTCAAACATTTGTTTCATTTAACTTTAAAAAAAAAAAAAAGAAAAAAAAAATTTATAAAAATTGTATATCAAAAAAACAAAAACCATTTTTAAAAATATTTTAACATTCTCTTTTTTGTTTAATTATAATATATATATATATATATATATATATTTGAACAAGAAAAAAAAAAAAAAAAAAAATTCGGACAACCTTAAATTGACCAAATGGAAAGATTATATATGAATTAAAAAAAAAGGAGGAAACATATATATATATAAATATGCACACATTTAAACTCATACATATATCTATATGTTACACATATTATCCGTTTGATATCATTTTTTGTCCAACATAATTGATAATAATATAATATCACCAATTTCATAATTCAAAGATAGTAAGGTTTTATTATCTTCTTTATAATTATATATTGTACTATGTACCTTTGATAAGAATGTTAATTTTTTTTTTTCATATGAAAAAACTTTAAAAACCCATTGAGCATTTCTTTGTCTACTATCTTTATAGAAATCTTTTACAAGTGTAACAATTTCTCTCATAGTGATATCTATCCATGCATATATTTGTAATTCATTACTATTATTATCTTTAGTCAATATATCCATATCATCAACATTATACTCTTTATCTACTTTATAAAACAAGCGAAGAAGAAAAGGACATGTTTTTTCTCTATTTATTATTCCCATCTTATCAATTCCATTCATGTTAAGATTAGAATAACGACTGTTTGTATTAATAGATATATTATTTATATATGACGAACGTTTATAATTACTATATTTAGATGATATATCATAATTAGGAGAACTTTTTCTTTTTTTATTAATATCATATTTCGACATAAGATCATTATTTCTATATTTTTCATTTTCATTGAATCTTTTAATATACTTTTCTTTTTCTAAATCCTTCTTATCATAATATTTATTGGAAACATCTTCCTTATAAGAACTACGTCGATGATAATTTATATGATCATTATTTCGATAGGTTGTATGGTTATGTGTTCGATTATTTACACGATCATTATTACGATTAATCATATAATTTTTATTACGATACATACTACTATAAGTATTATCACTAACATAATTGTCATCACTATAATGATTATCTCGTCTTTTCCTCTTTTTCTTTGTTATTAATGATAATTTTTCTTCATCATATTTTCTTTTTTTCTTATCCTTACGTTCATGTTTCTTTATTTTATAATAAGAATCACTAGAACTTATTCTACTTCTATTTCTACTATTGGAAGCGAAAAAATCTTCGGATATTTCCCTACTAAAATAACTATTCTTTTCATCTTCTCCCCTTTCTAAAGAATGTGTTTTTTCCTTATTATAAAAGAAATCTTTACTTGTGTCCTCATGTTTTTCATTTTTCCATGTTCTTTTTTTTTCTTTGTTTTTTTTCTTCTTTTCTTTTAATAATTCTCCCGTATGTTCCTTTATATATTCTTCTTCATCATAATAATCACTCTCCTTTCCATTATCCTTATGCTTGTCCTTTTTCGTTTTGTGTTTTTTTCTCTTAAAATCTTCATATGAACTTAAACTTATTGAATATAATGAATCTTTCGTGTCTCCTTTTCTTTTTTTTTTTTTTCGAGAATAATCTTTTTCTTTTTCTGAATGTTTTGATGTATAATATTTTCCTTCTTTATCATGTTTTATTTTATTAATTTTTTTATTTTTATCTTTATTTTTTCTATTTTCTATGGTGTCACTTTCATTGCTATTATCGCTTATATCTTCATAATAGCTAGAAAAAGAAACACTACTTGATCTGTTGTATTTTTTTTTTCTTTTATCTTTATTTCTTTTTGATATGTTTCGATCTTCTTTTTTTTTTTTTTCGTCTTTATAATTATCATAATAACTGATTCTAGAGGAAATAGAATTTTTCTTTTTTTTTTTCTTTTCCTTATGTTTTTCTTCATGATATTTTTTTCTTTTTTTCCTATCACTGGAATGGTTACTATAGGTATGAGAATTGTCATTATAATTATCACTATCATACTTATCATATTGATAACAATCACGTTTGTTATACTTATCTTCCTTCTTTTTTTTATAGATAGAGCTTTCTTTTTTTTTCTTATTATCTTTATTTTTTCTTTTCATTTCTTTGTGTTCATTATCACTATCTTTACTAAAAGATGATAAACTCATCATACTAATACTAGATGAAGAATGATAGTCTTTTCTTTTCTTTTTCTTCTTTATTTGATAATTATTATTATTATCCCAATTTTTTTCTTTTGATACATTTTCTTGTACTACATTATTACTATTATTATTATCATCATCTTCCGAATATATATCTTTTTCAATTTTTTGACCTTTCGATTTATTCTTCAAATTCTTTGTGTCATAACTTGGTAATCTCTTTTTTCCATTTTCATTATCTTCGATATTTTTATTTGACCCTTTTGTCGAGAAAAAACTTGAAGAAGATTTCTCGTTTGAACTTAAACTCAAACTTACACTTCTGCTCATTATGAAAAATGAAATTATAAAAAAAAAAAAAAGGAAAATGAAAAGAAAAAAAGAAAATGAACTAATTATACACAACAAAGATAAATAAATAAATATATATATATTAAAATATATTTTATTAAGGGGAAAATTAATATATATATATATATATATATATATATATATATATATACATAATTTTAATATATATATGATAATATATAAGTGTGCCTTTTTTTTTAAAAATCAAAATATACACCTATATATAATATGTGTTAATATAATAATAAAAAAAAAAAAAAAAAAAAAAAAAAATAAAAATATTAAAATATATATTTTTTTTTTTTTATATCCATATGAAAATTTTTCTATATATAAAAAAATAAATACTTTCATAAACATGAACTTTATATAATAAATCATATATATTTATCCAAGAAACATATTATTGAAAAAGGAAGGAAATATATACATAACAGTATGGATATTTATTTTATATATATTTTTAAAAGATCTTATTTACACATGAATATGTACAATGATATAGAAAATGTGAATATATTAAAATAAATTGAAATGTTTTTCTCATTAATATATGTATATATATATTTAGGTATTTTAATTTATTTATATTTATCAATATTATCAACATAAATTCTTTATTATAAAAATATATTTTGTAAATAATACACAAACAGCACTTAATATATCATTTTAGTTTTCTGATAATAAGGTTTTATAAGATTCAGATGTAAGTTAATAAATCCAAAAAGAAAAAAAAAGAAAAGAAAATTTATCATACGAATTTATTGTCCCTCTTTATTAATATTTAAAATGATATATATATATATATATATATATATATTTTTGTCCAAATAAATATTGTTATAAAAACAAAACAATGTTATTAACTTATACATTTTTAATGATGTGAAAAAGAACAGTTGGAAATTACAAAGATATATATATACATATATAAGATTATATATATATATATATATATATATATATTTGTATATAACAATTTCATTATTATAAACATTTTTTATCATGAGAAACTATTTATATTCTTTTATAACCATCTATTGTTCATTAATTGTCACAATAATAATTATTACAATATTTTGTAGTATAAAATAATGTTGTAACAATATATTATAAATGATAAGTCTACTTTCTACTTTCCATTTATATAAACTATATTTACAATCTAAAATTTTCTGGAAATAAACTTATAAGGTGTTTTATATCTTTAATCGATTTTTAATTAATTGTATATATATATATATATATATATATATATATATATATATGTATTTATTTATTGTAATTTAGTAATAATAAGAAATACAAATGTAACTCTTATGTGATTTCCATTATGTTAGGATATTAAAAAAATATATAATAATAAAACTTTTATTTCATAATAAAGGTTATACAATTCACTCTTTTCCAATAACAAAAAATATAAATATATTTATATTTTTTATTATATACAAACTTTCATATTTTAATATAAAATTTTTTTCTTTTTTTTTTTTTTTTTAGTAACATAATTTTTTATATAAACTTATATTCTTGTATTAAATAAATAAAAGGAAATTCATATAATATGATCCTTTTAAATGAGGACACATTAAATATAAAAATTTATTTTGTACTTGATTAATAAATTTATAATTTCCCTGTATACATATAATATGTATTTTTTTCCTTTGAGTAATATTTATTATATATATATATATATATATATTTATATATAACATAATAAAGCACATTTTACATTGGGCTTATAGTATTAAAAAATATATACACTATTATATAATATACATACATATATATATATATATATATATATTTCCTTTTTTTTTTTTTTAATTAAAAAATCATATATTTATTTTTTTTTTTTCCAATTCTTTAATGAGGGTAATTTTTTTTCACAATTATATTTTAATATATTATATGTATATATATTAGTATGTATAATGATTTATGTGATCAAAATTATTATTATATAAATATTAACTTGACATTAAAAAAAAAAAATATATATAAATATTTATTAATTTCTTTTAATTATATATATACATATATATATATATATTTATGAATTTTTTTTTTCTTTTTTTTTTATTTATTTGTACTAATATTCATATAGAAGAAATATATTTTAGGGACCTTTTATTTTATATATATAGTTTCCCAAATATTTACATGAATATAAATCATAATTTATATTAATTAAAATGATAAACGTATACTGAAAAAAAAAGTATATATATATAATATTCGTAGAAAAATTATTAATTTAAACTTTTACAGAAATTTTCCACATATATTTAGTTTTCTCCTTTTATGTATATAACATATGTTTATAATTTAAAGGATATAAAAATATATAATATTTATTTTTACATATAAATATATATATATATATATATATATTTATTTATTTACATACATATAAGGGGCATTATTTTTCTTTTTTTTTCTTTTTTTCTTCATTTTGTTGTAAATATAAAAACAAATTTATTTAAAATGAAAAAATTGAAAAATACGCTTTTTATTTTTGGGTCAGGAGAATGTGGTCAATTACCCCCAGAATATTGTACTGACTATGTTCAGGTAAATCCAACAGCTATTCCTAATTTACCAAATGATATTGATGAAGTAATATGTGGGTCTATGCATACAATTATAAAAACAACAGATGATAAATTATATTCTTTTGGTTGTAATGATATGGGGGTATTAGGAAGAAAAACATATTCAAGTGGAATAAAAGATTTAGAACATTCTCCTACTTTAATTAATTTTACGTTTCCTTCAAAAATAAAAAAGATTACATGTGGTGATAACCATACAGCCATTTTGTTAGAAAATGGTAAGGTATATATTACTGGAGGATTTCGAGATTATTGTGGAGTATTAGGGTTACCATCATTTGGAGAAAAAAACGAATTATTAACAAAATCGTTTGAATTTATAGAAATACAATTTAGTTATAACAATAATAATAGTAATAGTAATAGTAATAATAATAATGGGGGTATATTAAAAAGTCAAGATTCTTATGAAAATCATACATGTAATGATTCAAATGATCGAAAAGATGAAGATATAAAAATAATTAATATAATATCTGGTGAAGATCATTTAATTTGTCTTGATGAAAGTCGTGAATATATTTTTACCATGGGGAATAGCGATTCTTGTCAAGTGTGTAATAATTTTTATGAACAAGAAGATTCAGAAGAACAAAGAATAAAATATGTATATCCCAATTGTTATCATTATACATATTTTGGATTTGAAAATAAATTTGAAAATATTTATTGTGGAGGAAATAATACATATGTTCAGTTGGAAGACTCTTTAGATGTATATGGTATTGGTAGAAATGCATATGGATCTTGTGGAGTTTCTTCAAAAGATAATATAATTAAAAAATTTGAAAGGATTGAAGAATTATCACAAAAAAAAATTAATCAATTATGTGGTGGACAAAGTTTTACAGTCTGTTTATTAAATAATAATGATTTATATATATGGGGTAATAGAGAAATATTAGGTATGGAATGTGATGATGATGCATATTATCCTTTAGAATTAGATTTTTTTAAAAAAAATAATTATATTATAAAAAATATTACATGTGGTACTGATCATTGTTTAGTTTTAACAGATAATGGAAAATTATTTGGTTGGGGTACAGGAGGTAACGAATTTGATGAAGACACCTCCTTAGCTGTCATTGAAAAAAATGAACCCTCAGAAATTGATTTTATTAAATTTGTAAAAAAAATGATTTCAAAATATAATAAAAGTGATTCTGAATTAATGCATCAAAATTTAATAAAAATTGTGTCATTTGCAGGAGGTTCGTCTCACTGTGCATTTATTTCATCACATATAGATACTGATAGGGTATGTGTAAAGAGAGGATATGATGATATATATGATGAAGACATGTTAAGCAAAAAACACAAAAGAGATAATAATAATTATAATGATATTCAAAATGAGAATAATGATATAGAACAAATTGATGCTCATGATGAAATCGTAAAAAAATATTTAGAAGAGAAAAAAAACCAAATACAAAATGTAGATGATAATATGGATAAAGCATATATATTTAATAAAAATAAAGGAAAAGATCATACTTATATTAAAGATACATGTTATGATATATCTACAAATAAATATTCAACAAAAGATATTTGTCAATCTTTAGATCAAATAAATGAACAAAGTGAAGGTTCAAACTTACCAAGTGAACAAAATAAAAGACGAAGAAGTGTTAAAACAAAATCATATCTAAGTAATGAAAGTCCAACAAGAAAACAACCTAGAAGATCATGTAAAGAACATACATCATTAAATGAAAATGCAAATAAAAAATTCTATCAAATTATTGATAAACCAATTTTAAAAAAAAAAAAAAAAACTACAACTTCAATGAAAAACAAAAATACAAACCTAAAAGAAGTACCATCACCAAGTGGAAAAAGAAAAATAAAATCGGTAGGATCAAGAAGAGAAAGTTTATCGAGACCTATCTCCAAAAAGGATAATTTAAAAAGAGAGTAATATTATCAATTATGAGAAAATAAAATGAATAAAGTGAAATTCACACGATGAAAAAATTGACACATACATTAATATATATATATATATAATTATATTAAGTACAAATATATCATTACAGCATTAATGTGAAATTATCCATTTATTTTTATTATTATTTATTATTATTTTTTTTTTTATCATTCATTCTATTATATATATGTACATATTTATTTTTGACATTTTATTTGTTTCTTTCATTTTATGTTATTTATTCATTCATCTTTATTTTTTCAATTATTTTAAAGAAAACTTCAGTGTATCATTTTTTACATTTCATAGTAACAAAACATAAAATGAATAATTATAAATTATATATCTATGAAAAAATAAATGAGAAAAAAAATTTATTTGTACCCATATTAACAAAGTATGTGGTAAAGAATCCATAAATATGTGTAATATTTTAATTTTTTTTTTTTTTTATAATAAAAATATAAAATGTAATAAACTGACGTATTACAATAAATGATAGCATTCTTTATAATTAAATTTTAATGACTATATTCTGTCTACAGAGTTTAAGCATAATTTTATTATAATATATGTCTACACTTTATATTTACTTTTATAAAAAAAGAATATATGTAATATTCAAAATAATAATAAAAAAATATATATATTGGAATAAAATAAATATAATATATTTTTAAATATGTAAATTAATTAATTATAATATATTATAAAAGAACAGCATATTTATAATAAAAAATAAAAAAATATAGGTATATATATTATATATATTAAGAAACATTGGCATACTTAAAATTTAAATAAATAAAAAAATGTATATATTTTTAATTATTTTAATTAAATTAACAAATTATTATTTATATTTTTTAAAAAATATGTAATTATATTTTACTGTACAATACAATTTATGTATACACATAATACATATATATATATATATATATATATATATATATATATATTTTGTGCGAATATGTCATTTTAATATTACTTTTATGCTAGTACTATTATTAAGCTGCCCCAGTAGCCCAGTCGTTAGGTATGTAGCTTTCCTTGTGAGAACGTTGGTTCGACTCCGCGTGCCGACAATTTCATAAGAAAAGTTGCAGACCGAGCTACTCAGTTACCCGGAGGGGGGTGGCGCAATTTTTTTTTATAAAAAAATAATATATAAATATTATAATACATTAAATATATTTTTAATTTATATAAATTTATCTTTATACTATTTTATATTTTCTATAATTTATATATATTTCAAACAAATAAAACAAAAAATACGAAATTATAATTTTTGTTAAAACACATATGTTATACAAAGCAAATAATTAATTTAATAAAATAAATAGTCATAAAAATTATTTGTTTTTTTTTTTTTATTTAATAAAATTAAAATATAAATATGTTGATTTATGTAATACGTTAACAAAATATAAACAGTAATTTATTATATTCTGATATATATATATATATATATATATATATATATATATTTTATAAATCAAGGACAATATAACATTTTATCCATAATAATGTTTTAATAGTAAAAGGTATAAACCTTTATATGGATATAATATATATATATATATATATATATATATATATATAATTACATTTAAGGTGTATTGGAGATGATTGTGTTATTTGCAAAATGTAGGTAAAAAGCTATCATTCCATATATAAATTTAAATTAATATGAATAAAATTGTACAAACGTAGATATAACATTATGTTATGATATGCTAATAAAATAAACAAAAACATAAAAACAAATGTTAAGAATTCATTATGTTAAGTACTTTTTTATTTATGTATTAAAAATATGTTAGAATATGATAAAATTTAATATTCGACTATCAGGTAAAACAACAAAATAATAAGAATAATAATTAAGACAATGTTAAATTATACTTATTATGATAATATATTTTGATAGTGTACACATATATAAAAATAATATTTTAACAGATGTTCATAATTTGTTTTGAGTTCTTATAATAAAAAGAAATATATAATACATTTTTCTACAAATATTATTAGATTAAAATTTTCTTTTTTATAATTTTTTTCTTTTTTATTTTGTACTATATAATATATCTATATGTTTATAATATAATGTATTATAACATAAAATCTATGAATTAATATTATATATATTTATTTCCTATAAAATTTTTTTTTTATTATTTTTTTTTTTAATTATGCGAAAAAAAAAAAAATTTAACATACCAAAAAAAAATATAATAAAAATAAATAAATAAATTGTTATATATATATATATATATATATATATATATATATATATATATATATATCATATATTCGATATATTACATTTGGAGATATTTTCCTCTTAATTTTTTATTAATATATTATCTAGACACAATCCTTTTTAAATTCATATAATGGTTTTCATCGTCATCAAAAGAATTATAAAAATTTTCCAAATCGTCCTTGTCACATGGTATATTATTTTTTTCATCCATATGGATATCCATAGATACATTTGTGCGTAAATTCTTTGTTTGAGCACCATTATTTTGCGTTGTAAGATCATTAGGAGGAATATTTGTTGATCCAAGTTGTTCAAAAGATATTTTATCATTACCATCATGTGTTTTTGTACTAATCGTTTTATATTTTTCATCATTAATTCTATTAATATCATCATGGGTTGATGTATACAATAGATGTTCTTTATTTTCATTATTCCATTTTTCATTCAATTTACTTAAGATTTCCTCTTTATTATTCCATTGGTTGTACATATCTTTATTTCTCTCTAACCATTTATCATATAAATCCAATTGGTTAAGTATCGGATCACCACTTATTGGTTTTGCAAAAATATTGGAACTTGTATTTTTCGTATGTTTAGTTCCATATAATTCGTTTTCTTTTCTTTTCTTTTCAGTAACTCATCATATATATCAATATCGTTATCACGATTTAACGAATCATTAATTAGATCTATACCACTATATAAACTATTATATGTCGCATCATCCGTAGTATATATCTGTGTATTTTCCGGAACATTCCAATCAATATTATATATAATTTCATTATCATCACTATATAATTTTCGATCTTGGATTTGGGTAATAAAAGGTTGTTCTAGAGGCATACCACTATATGAAGTATTAGTATCTGTAGTGTTTCCAGGTATATCCATTTGTTCTGTTTGTAACATGTTCAAAATAAAATCCTTTTTTAATTCATTCCACTCATTATCTATGGGTATATGACTTGGTATGGTACCACTATTTGATATATCACTAGGTAGAGTACCACTAGGTATATCACTTGGTTGTTTTGTTGGTTTCAGTACCACTTCGATTAAAGTTTTATATTTAGGACTACGCGGCATATACAAATCTATCTCTTCATATTCGCTTTCGGACGACGAGGTCGTGACATCAGAAGAAGATATATCACGTACATAATCATCTGGTTCGTCTCCTTCCATATAAATATATGTCCTTCCAGCGTAACGGTCACTTTTGTATGGTACATATCTATTCGTCGATGTTTTCGTCGGAATGGCCTCATCATTTTGGGGTATCTCAAGGATGCTAAAAATATCTGCAGGTCGAGTCGGTGTTTTTTTCTACAAAAAAAATATATGTATATGTGGGTATGGGTATATATATGTATATGTATTGGGATATATGTATATGTATGTGAATAAATATAGGTAATTGTTTTTTTTTTTTTTCTCATTTTTTATTTTAACTTCATTTTTCTTTCATAAAATTTCTCATTTTTATTTAAATGAATTTTATTTTCAATTTTTTTTTCTGATAAAATTTATCATTTTTTATTTTAAATGAATGTTTTTTTATATTTTTTTTTTAAATAAATTCTTTTTATATTTTTTTTTGATAAAATTTGTCATTTTTTATTTTAACTGAATTTTATTTTCAATTTTTTTTTTTTTTTTCTATTTATAAAAATTTTCATTTTTATTTTTATTTTCAAATTTTTTTTTTTTTGAATATTTTAACTTCATTCTCTATATATATATAAATTATTTCTCTTCACATATATATAAAAACACAAAAAAATCCCCACATATCCACATATACCACCACACATATACCACACATATATATACCACACGTATATATATAACCACCACATATACCCCCCCCACGAAGATGTATATCCCCCGTGTGGGGGGGACCCGCGCACAAATATTTATAAATATATATTTTGAATATATATATATACATATAGATATATGCACAATATAGGAACATATATGCATATATATACGCTTATATGAATATATAATGTGTATATATATGCGTTTATGTTTCTATATCATGTATATATGTATACATATATATATATCCAACATATATATATTTAGAGATATTTGTGTGTCCGGATATATATCTTCGTGGGATATGTATATGTGGGGGGGATATATATATGTGTGAGTGGTATATATGTGTGGGGGTTTATATATGTGTTGGGGTATTATATATGTGTTAGGATTTATATATAAATATATATAGGTTTTGGTATAATTATGTATGTATTGGTATATTTATTTATATATATAGATATATTTTTTTTTTCTCATTTTTTATTTTAACTTAATTATATATATATATATATTTTTATTTTAACTGAATTTTTCTTTTCATCATTTTTATTTAAATGAATTGTTTTTATATTTTTTTTTTTTTTGATAAAAGTTTTTCTCATTTTGTATTTTAATTGGATTTTCATTTCAAATTTTTTTTTTTGATACAATTTCTCATGTTTTTTTTAACTGAATTTTTTTTTGTATATTTTTTTTTATAAAATTTCTGTT
Organism: Plasmodium sp. gorilla clade G2; assembly: GCF_900097015.1. Lineage (NCBI taxonomy): Eukaryota > Apicomplexa > Aconoidasida > Haemosporida > Plasmodiidae > Plasmodium > Plasmodium adleri (nom. inval.). The sequence goes on from NC_041699.1 coordinate 455,702, forward strand.
TTTCTATTTGAACTTAATTTTTGTGTATTTTTTTTATTTAAAATAATTTTCAATTTCACTTTTATATTGAAATCTATGAAATATTTATTTTTTCTCTCTCTTTCTTTTTTTTTTTTATTTCAAAAAATGTGTTACTATATATTCTTTTTTATTTCAATAAATTTTTTTATCAATATATTCCTTTTTTTTTTAATTTCAACAAATTTGTTTATCTATATATACTTTATATTTCAACAAAATTATTTCTATATATTTTATTTTTTAACAAAGTTGTTCCTATATATTGTATTTTTTAACATAATTTTGTTTTTATATAATTTCTTTTTAACACATTTGTTTTATCTATATATTCCTTTTTTTTTATTTCAACAAATATATATCAATATATTCCTTTTATTTTAACACAATTTTTTTTTCTATATATTCCTTTTTTTTTTTATCAAATTTATTCTCATATATACTTTTCATTTCAACAAATAAATATCAATATATTCCATTTTTTAACATAATTTTTTTAACTATATATTTCTTTTTTTAACATAATTTTTTTTTAACTATATATTTCTTTTTTTATTATTTCAACTAAATTATTTCTATATATACTTATTATTTGAACACATCTTTTTCCCTAAATATTTCTTTTTTTTATTTCATCAAATATATATCAATATATATTCCTTTTTTTTATTTCAACTAAATTATTTCTATATATACTTATTATTTGAACACATCTTTTTACCTAAATATTTCTTTTTTTTAATTTAACAAATTATGTTCCCATATATTATTTTTATTTCAATTAAATTATTTCTATATATACTTATCATTTCAACAAAATTGTTTTTATATATTTCTTTTTTTTATTTTAAGAAATATATATCTATATAGTTTATATTTCACCAAATTTATTCCCATATATTTCTTTTATTTCACCAAATTTATTTATATATACTTATTATTTTAACAATTTGTTTTATCTATATATATATTTTTTTTTTCTTTCTTTCCACTAAATTGTTCCCATATATTCCTTTTATTTAATTTCAACAAATATATATCAATATATTCCATTTTTTTTTTTTATTTTAATTATTTTCTTATAAAATAATTTCTCATTTTTAGTTTTAACTGAATTCTGTTTTTATTTCTATTTAAAAAAAATTTTCATTTTCATTTTAATTCTGAAATGTGTAAAATGTTTTTTTCTCTCTATCTTTTTTTTTTCCCTATATATTCCTTTTTTATTTTAATAAATATATTTATATATAGTTATTATTTGAATAAATATTTTTAACTATATATTCCTTTTTTCTATTTCACCAAATTTATTACTATGTATATAATTTTTTTTTAACGAATTGTTTTTTCCAATATATTCCTTTTTTTTTTTTTCTATTTGAACAAATTTTTTTATCTGTATATTTCTTTTTTTATTTTAATTATTTTCTGATACAAAATTTGTTCTTATTTTTTTTTTCTAAGAAATTTTTTTTTAATTATTTTATGATAAAATATTTTATGATTTTTTATTTTAAGTGAATTTCTTTTGTGTATTTTTTTTTTCTCATAAAGTATGTTCTCATTTTTTTATTTTAAGAGAATTTTTTTTTATATTTTTTTTCTTCATAAATTTTCTCATTTTTTTATTTTAATTTAGTTTTTTTTTTATATTTTTTTTTTCATAACATTTCTCATTTTTTTTATTTTATTTTAACTGAATCTTTTTTTTATATTCTTTTTTTCATAAATTTTCTCTTTTTATATTTTATTTTAATTGAATTTTTTTTTTGTGTATATTTTTTTTTCATAACATTTCTCATTTTTTTTATTTTAATTGAATTTTTTTTTATATTCTTTTTTTTCATAACATTTCTCACTTTTTAATTTTATTTTAACTGAATTTATTTTATTTTTTTTTTGTTTAAAAATATTTCTCATTTTTTATTTATATTTTAAAATTTTTCTGAAATTATTTTATCTCTTTTTTATTTTTTTTTCTTTTATTTAAAAAAAAATTTCTCATTTTATATTTATATTTTAAAATTTTTCTGAAATTATTTTATCTCTTTTTTATTTTTTTTTCTTTTATTTAAAAAAAAATTTCTCATTTTATATTTATATTTTTAAATTTTTCTGAAATTATTTTATCACTTTTTTATTTTTTATTTATATTTTTAAATTTCTGAAATTTTTTTTATCTATATATACTTTATTATTTCATCAAATATATTCCAATATATACCTTTTTATCATTTATATATATATATATAATTTCTTTTTTCTTACTATATTTCAATATATATAAAATACACACATATCCACATACAAAAAAAAAAAAAAACACACACACATCCATACATACATATATATAAAACACAAAAAAACACACATACATATATATACAACCACACATATCTCTTTCTCTTACCTTCAACATTAAATAAACTATCCCAACAAAACCAATACCTATAGCCCAAGGCACGACCGTGGGCGTGACGATTTTGGTGAAAATGTCGGGTGTAACACTAGGTTGTGATGGGTTTGAGGCTTTTCCATGTTGTGATGGGGGTGTTCCACTTCCAGGTGACTGTCCAGGTGTTACTTGTGGTGTCACCGTGTTAGCACTACCACCAGTTCCCGGATTTTGATTCCCCGTAGTACCAGTACCACTAGCACCACTATTTGGAGCAGCTGGAGCAGTAGGAACAGGAGGACTTCCACCACCTTGTCCAGGAAGGGAATTACTAGGTAGAGCAGGACCAGGAGGGCTAATTTTAGATCCATTTAAAACTTTATTTGCAATTATTGCAGTAGCGTCGAAAGCTTTTTTTGTTGCATCAGCCCCCAAAATTCCAGCCATAGCCGCAACTGGCAAAACATCATTTTTTATTGCGTTCCACAAGGAATTAACAGCTTCAGCAATTTGTTTTCCTGGTCCTGGACCACTACTACTACTACCACTATGTGCCGTACTACTACTAGAACTAGAACTACTAGATGAAGAAGAAGAGGAATCTTTACCACTAGCTTGACCAGTACCACTAGCCGCAGAACTAGGTTGAACCGAGTTAGACTGGCCACCAGTAGTGTTACCAGCCGCGGCACCAGGATCAGCGGGACCAGCTGGACTAGGTGCGGGTTCAGGTGTGACACTAGTAGACGAGGTATCCTGGGTAGATTTGGGGTCAGTCACAACTGTAATACCACCAGGTTTTCCTTGTCCTGAATCTATAACACCTCCTCCATGACAAGTACCAAGATCCTGCTTATCACGTCCCTTACAAGTACTACCAGGAGATGATGGTGATTGTCCTTTTCCTGCTTTCCCACCAGCGGTGTCCTGTGACCTACCACGTGAGTCTGGTAACGTATCCTGTTTTTTAGGTGGTTTCACCACTTTATCCTCACACGTACACTTCTCATCATATGTATTTGGATATTGACGAAACGCATAATCAGTGTCACCACTATTGGCAAAATCATTTTGTACCTCACAATTTTTTGTATATCCTTCTTTATGCAAATACCCACCAGCTGTAGAATAATCAGTACCACTAGGTTGACCACTAGTTTGACCCCTGGTACCACTAGTTTTCAGTTTTTCCAGGTATGTTACCACAAGTTGGTCTTCTGGACTCACACTAGTACCAGTTGTACCACTATTTATTTGTTTGTATAATTCTGTGTATTTTTTCTCTTGTAGGTTCCACTCTTTTAACCATTTTTGTACTTCTTGTTGATATTGTTTGCACGCCTCATCACATTTTTTGCATTCATTACCAGTTTTATCACATGTTTTTGGACTAGTATTACCACTAAGAGTACAACTCCCACATACCTGTTGCACATTGCGGTACTCCTCTTTTTGTTTGACACAATAGTGTTCCCCCCATTCGGTCATCCATCGGAGGAATTGGGGGCGTTTCACAAACGTGGATAACGTGGTGCCAGTGGTATTACCGAACGTCACTTTGGAGTACTCATATTTACTTTTCAGTTGTTGTCGCACACTGTCTTTGTCACTTATATTGTGTGTCAGACTACAGACCATCGCGTCCCACACTTCCGACTCAACACTTTTCCACCAGGCATCAGGTGTGGTTTTCGGGGTGGCACTATTTAAAATTTTTGTTATTGTTGGCTCTATATCGCTATTACCTGTATGTTTACCTAAATCTTTTCCTGTTATTAAATCTTTGAAATCTCCTAAAGTATACATCATGATTCGTTTAAATTCTGGAGGTATAGTTCCTTTTTTTAATTCTTCCTCTGCACCAGGGTTATCCGTTTTATATTTTTGCCACCAAAAATATGTTTCAAGCGATATAGATTTAATTAATGCGTCTTTTAAATCTTTTTCTTTTTTACCGTTTCCCTTAATATCATTTTGTAAATAATGAATACACATTTTTTTACGTCTAGGTGGCATACAGGGTCCGTCTTTTGGGTCTTTAAACTCACTTGCATCACATTTCCAATCAAATGGTCCTTCTTTTGGATTGCAATCTTTTTTTCCATCCTTAAGTGTGGCATCATTTTCTTTAATATATTTGGCAATATTGCACTCCTGTGTATTACTTTTACCACCACCACTATCTGGATTCGGCATCGGTTTGGGGGGATTCGGGGGTCGTGGGTCACCACCATCTTGTTGTTTGCCACTATTTCTATCTTTAATTTTTTGTACTGTTTGTTTAGTTAATTCCTTTATACAATTAGCGCATTTTACTTCGTATGGTTGATATTGTGAGTCTTTTTTCTTAAAAACATTATTAAAATCTGCTTCACTACATACCGTTGTGTAGTGTTTTATATAATCATCAGGTTTTTTATTAACATCATTGTATTTATTTTTTTGTTCTTTTATTTGTTTATATTCCTCTTTATATTTATTTTTTTGATCGTTCCATTCTTTTTTTTTAGTTCGTAACCAACTATGATATTTTGCACATAGTTTTTGACATTTTTCGCATGTTTGTCCAGCACACAGATCATTACATGACTTATCCAGACATATATCGTTCAATTGCTGTATATATTCCTTTTTCTGTATACAAAAATCTTCTCCCCATTCGATAAACCATCTTAAAAATTGATCATGTTTATCATAATCATCGGGAGTGTTAACACTACATTTGTTATTGTTGCCATTACATTGTGTCATTGCTTTCCATATTTTTTCTTTTTTTTCATCCCACCAAGATTTACGTGCTTCCAATATTTGTTGCTCATTACGTGTTGTATTTCCACCATTTTCGTCATTTTTAAATATATCCTTTATTTGTTCTTCGACTTTTTTGTCATAAGTCCCTTTTTCTAGATCTGTTCCTTTAATTATATCTCCAAAATCATAAAAACTACGTTTGATGGCAGTACACAATTCGTTATTGTTACTATTACTGCCGGAACTACTTCCACGTTTTTTTTCGTAATATGATTTTAGAAGTTCTGCTTCTTTCTTTGCTGCAGCATATAAATGTTTCTCCAAATTATTTTTATGTTGAGATTTTTCTCCACCTGTCAATCCATATAAATTCCCTAAACATAATTTTTGTCTGCGAGGAGGGGAATAGACTTTACCTATATTTTCTGGCGAAACAATTTTTGTGTTCCATGATGTTCCGTCCATATTTTTCTCATGACAACTCGAGGCAGTAGTTCCAGGATCGCACGGATCAATATCTTTGGAAGTACTTCCAGCGGGAACACTACCAGGCGGATCACTCCTAGCAGGACTACTCCCACTTGGTTGGCACGTACACGTATTTTGATAATCCCCATGATCATTATCTTTTTTGAACACTTCTTCAAAATTTGTTCCACTACAATCTTTACAACTACTTATTAAATATAGTGAAGGACTGTTATCTAAGGAATTGGTTTTTTTCGCTTCCTCTTCAACAAATTTTTTAGAAAATTTTTCCCAAACAGTTCTATGTTTATTAATCAAATTTTTATATTCATTACAGGCATCTCTACACCATGTATCTTCTATATTTTTACCACTACTATCACAATTACGTTTAGTGTTATTTGTATCTCCCACTTTACCACATTTCGTTTCCACCTTTTGTGCCTTCTCTTTTTTTTTGGCGCAAAAATCGTCGCCCCATTCCCTGAACCACCAATAAAATTGAGTATCGTAGTCCTCGTCGTGGATAAATTGGGGACATTCGTTACCTGTCGTTCCCGTTTGTCCCTCTCTGATCCCGCATTTTACGGCATTCCACACCTCCGACTTGTTGGAATCCCACCATTCTTGTTGTGTCATTTTGCCGCCAGTGGTATTATTTGGCATAAGTGTACCAATTCTATTTTCTATATTTTTTATAGCTTTATTTTTCCATAAACTTGTACCTAACACAAGATTTTTAAAATCGTTAATACTTCTATTAACTGATTTGCAAGCCTTATCTTTATGATCTTTATTTTTTTGCCATAATAATTTCGTTTCTTTTTTAATTGCTTCTTTTAATTTAGTTTTCATAGTAGTTTCGTCATTAAAATTCGGTGTGTCATTATCATGTAAGTTAGCTATACATAATTGTTGTGTTCGTGGAGGAATACATACTTTATCTTCCAAGGTTTCGTTAGACTCTTTATTACATTTCCATGATTTTTTTGGCTCGTTGTTGCTACTGTCTATATCGTCATAATCTTTAGCGTTACACCCAGTGGCATCTCCTATCTTAGCACATACATTATCCTTAACAGTATCTATGTGCTGGCACACCTCACATACACTTTGGTTCGTTTTGGTAGTATTTTCTAATAGTCCTTCCACATAATTGTCTTTTCCATATTTGAGGTTTTCACATTTTGTTTCAGAATCCTTGTCCTCTTGTACAGTTTCTTTTGTTGATTTTATACTTTCATTTATAACACATTGTGCTTCCAAATAAGTATTAAGATCAGTAAATCCCATTTCATCTTTTTTTGCCCCTTTATACGTCTGGAAGTATCCTTTTTGTTTATCCCATTGATGATCAATTCTTGATTTTAATTGATCGTAACAATCACATAAATCCTTACATCCCTTACATTCCTTCTCGCCACTTTGTTTCGTATCTTTTTGTTTTTGACATGATGTTTCTATTAAGTTTGTAATTATATCTAACGAATGTTCCATATCATGTAACCATTCATTAAATAAATCATAAAAATCATCACTAGTAGCACTACGTTGTTGACGTGGTGTTCTACTTGTTGTGTCATCATCTTCGTCCCGTTCATTCTTGACACACATTTCAGTGGTACCACTTTTTTCACATTGCCACTGGTTGGTACCACTATCCATTATTTGGTCACATGTTTCTGGTTTGGGAGGTTTGTCGTCGCACTCGCATTGGTATTTGAATTCACTAGGTGGAGTGTCCATAGATTGTGGTATATCAACTTTTTGTGTTGTGGATTTTTTTTCCATACAATTATCATTTAGACCTAGAGAACCCAGTGTTCGATATAAATATGTATATACAGGGGTAGTGGTTTCCACAAAAGGAGCATCCTCATATTTACTTCTTTTTTCTATGTCAAATTTTCCTTTTTGTTGTTCATAATCCTTTTTCCACAGTTCAATAAATTGTTTGTAATTACCGCATTCATCTTGGCAGTCGTTACATTCTTTACCACTTTTCTCACATGTTTTGTTAGATTTAATAGTACATTTCTGACACTCTTTGTGCAATGTGACTAATTTGTCTTTTTGTTTTTTGCAAAATTCGTCGGACCATTCGGTGAACCATCGTAAAAATTGAGGTGTTTGCTCAATATTGAAGATATATGTAGACATTTCGGACGTTAAATCGTCACGTTCGTACTTGTATTTATCATTTTCGGTAAGTGTTTTACGTTTTTGCTCATTGTCTTTGTGAATATGATGGGATAGACCGCAGAGCATCCCTTTCCAGATAGATGGGCCATATTCTTCCCAAAATTTTGTACGTGCGTCTTCAGTGTCGCCACCATTTGTTGAGAAAATATTTTTTATTTTCTCTGTTGCATCTTTCACGTCACCTGACTTTTTTTCCGATATATCTTTATCCAAACATAAATCTTTTAAATCTCCATAGGTAAATAACATGTGACGTAAAAATTGAGGAGGGATTTTTCCTTCATTTTTTAAGTTGTCGTCAAAACCTTTACCTTTTCCATCACCATATTTTATATAATAATTCCATGCAAGGTACGTTTCGGCAGCAGCGGTTTTGATAAATGCTTCTCTTAAATCTTTTTGTTGAGTAGCACTCATGGTTTTTAAATAGTATAAGCACAGTTTTTGTCGTCTTGGAGGCATACAAGCATCTTTATCTTTATCTCCTATTAGTTTTTTTTTATCTGCATGAGTGCAATCCCATAGAGGATAAGGTTGAGGTTTTGGTGTTTTAGTTGGATCATATTTTTTTATACAGCTACCTATATCACCCTTTCCATTATTTCCGTCTTTCTCCATAAGTGTGTTTACTATTTTGCACGCATCTTCTGATGTTGGTTTCGATTTCGGTGGTGCAGCTGGTGGTGCTGTATTATCCTCCCACGCACATGCGGCTTTATAATCTTTTGGATTATCTTTGAATGCATACGCCTCCTCATTATTTTCATTTTCTTTATATTTAGTTTGGGACGTATCTTTACAGTATTTGTACCCTCCCATTAAATCAATAAAATCTTCAGGGTTATCATAAGTGTTAGTATCTTTGTTGCAACCGTTAATACTGCTGTTGTTTTTTAGTTTTTGTAGGAATTCATTATGTTTTTTCTCAATATCGTCCTTACCACTAGCACTTGTGCCTGTGTATAATGTTGTATATTGTTTTTTTTGTTCGTTCCATTGTTTTTGCCATTTTGTCACATGTTCACTATACACGTTGCACATTTTTGTACAACGTTCACATAATTTTTTTTCTTTATCTGTGTCCTTAGGTTGTTGGTTTTTATCTAATTGTTTTTTGCAACTCCAACAAAGAACGTACACTGACCAATAATGGCTTCTTAGTTGTTTACAGTAACTTTCCACCCATTCCGTTAGCCATCGTAATTTTTGTGGTATGTAGTCATCAGAGGGTACAAATTTTGGGTCATTATGGCCACATTTGGGACTAGAAAAAATATATTCACCCTTCAAATTATGTGTGAATAATTTTGCATCTTGTGGCGCAGTACAAGTCATGGCGCGCCATATGTCTTTTCTGTTCGCTTCCCACCAATGTTCCCTCAAGGTTTTGTATGGGGGGGATTCACTACTATATGTTGCGTTGCCTTTTATGTCAGGAGAATTTTTTATTTTTTCGAATATTTTATCTAAATATTTCTGTAAATCTTTGTTACCCTCTTCTCCACTCCAAAGATCCCTACCACGTATGATATCCCCCAGATCGGCAAAACTGTATTTCATAGCATTACATATCCCTGGAATATCGCCTTTACTTAGATGTTTGTGCACGATATCTTGGCCTTCATATTTTGCTGCTAATAACACGTCGCCCAAAAACGAATCGTTGACACTAGCACCACTTGTGGTTTTTAGAAATTCGGTGATTTCCTTATCTCTACCTATATTTTCTAAGTTTGAAGTACACATATGTTTACGTCTAGGTGGAAGTAATACACCTGGGTGTTTATCATTTAATCCGTCATTCGTTTCCCACTTACCTCCAATAATAAACCTTTGGTCATCTTGGTTTGTACCTTTTCCTTCACATGGACCTCCTTGACGTTGTTTTTGTTGACGTACATCATTGGTATGTTCCATAGTTATTTTACATAGATCGGTCTTAAACACATTTGGATCACTGTTATGCTTATATTTACCTTCGTGTGCCTTACCTTTCAAATCAACACTATTTGTATGCACTTGTGACGCCACCTGGTGTTGTAGAGTATTTGCCGCATCGAGAATTTTGTTTCCTGTACATTTGGGTTCTTGTGGTGGAACACCAGGCTGTGGTGGTTCTGGAGGCGGAGGTGGTGGTAGAGGCGGTGGTTCTTCGTCACATGTACATGCTTTTTGGTAATCTTTAGGGGTTTCACTAAACATATAGGAGTCATCGCTTTTGTCCTTGTCGAGGTATTTGTTTTGGTTTGCTTCTGTGCAAAACCTATACCCTAGCAAAGAGTTTATAAATTCTTCAGGACCATTTTCATAATCCGCTTTGCCTTCATCCTTAAGTTTTTTCATAAATTCATCAAGTTTATTTTGAATTTCATCATTACCAGTGGTACTTGTATTGGATATATATTTGTTGTAGTTATCTTTTTGACCTTTCCATTTTTCGTTCCATTTTTGTACAAATTCTTTATATTTTTCGCACATATTTTTGCATTCCTTACATGTGGATTCTCCTCTTTTACAATTGGTACTATTAGCACCACTTTTACATTTCGAGCACTTACTTTTAAACGAATTTATATATTCCTTCAACTGTTTGCAGTAACTTTCATTCCATTCGGTGAGCCATCGTAACTTCTGTGGTATATAATCATCATATGGGACAAACGTGGGATTATATTTACCGCAAGACATCACAAACTGCGTCGTATTATCAGAATGACCAATAAGTAACGTAGCCTCTACTGGTGCTTGACAAACCATCGCTTGCCATACCTGATCTCGGTTAGCGCTCCACCAGTCATTACGCAATGTGGTATATTTGCCGTTATCTGTGTCAGGATATTTGCGTTGGATTCCATTATGTTTTTCATGAATGTTTTTAAATATTGCTTTCAAATTATTTTCCAATCTTTCCATATCCGTGTTTTTGGTCCAGATATCTCTACCACGTATTATATCTCCTATATCTGCAAAACTTGATTTCATAGCACGACATATACGTGGGTCGGATTTATCACCACCAATTTTATTTACTATATCTTGGCCTTCAAATTTTGCTGATAATAATACGTCACCAAGGAATGAGTGGTTCACATTATTATCTGTGAGATCGCTCGCAGTAGTGTCCAGATTTTCTATGTTAGATGTACACATATCTAACCTTCTAGGAGGGAATAATACTTCATTATGATCTTTATTAACATCGGGATGCGTTTCCCATTCTTTTCCTATTTTAAATCTTTCTTGTTGAGATCCTCCTTTTCCTGTACATGGTCCATCATGGGAAGTATTACCATCAGCATTAGCTTCATATTGACGACTATCATTAGTATGTTTGGTTTTGTCAAGGTCACAAATTTTATCTTTAGTCAATCCACTGTTAGTACCTTTAAATTCAGCTTTTTCTATATCCCCTTTCAATTTATCAAGACTGTTACCACCTAAACGACTTTGTGCTTTAGTTTCTGCATCCTCCTTCATTTGTTTTGCAATTTCCATCACAGTTTTTTTATTGGTACCACTGGGTTTTGCCATTTTTGTTACATGTGGCATTACAATATTTATTATTTGTTCGTTCAATTACCATTTTAATAACAATATATATATATATATATATATATATATTTTGGCGCTATTTAAATAATTTAAAAAAAATTTTTATAGAATATAAATTCATCATCTCTACATCTACTCATATACATTTCGATTTATCTCCTACATTTGAAATATATTAAATATTTGATTTTTTTTGAACGATTTTTTTTGTTGATATTTGCCATTTTCACATATTCATAAATAAATATATATATATGTATATTATGTTATATAAATAATTATATATATATATAACATAAACTTATACAATTGTTGAAAATACATAAAATATATTTTGAAAAAAATATAGATATATCTATATGTTTCAAACAATACTTTTGTTATTAAAATATATGGAAGATATAAAAATATAT